>NW_005369942.1:2527554-2552566 GCF_000412655.1 Myotis brandtii | reverse complement strand
GGCGCGGTCCCAGGCCTGAGCTGGTGCAGGTATTCCAGGCAGCCCGCTGGGACGGGGATGCCTGCCAGTCAGAGCTTCAGTCAGGCACTTGCAGCACAGAGAGAAAAGCGGACTGTCAGGGCTCACACTAGTAAGTTCCTCAGGTGTTTGTGGTGATGCTGGTGTAAACAAACTTCCTGTGCTGCCAGGCACAATTACAGCCGTGGGCTGTACCACCTGGGTTTGCGTGAGTGCAAGGCAATTTTCTCAAACGTAACACCGTCATTGAGTGGTGCATGACGGTAATTGATGTCTTTAAAAAATGAATTCCTGAATTATAAGTGAACTGGAGTGACTTTTAAGTTGGTGATAGATCCCAATCGATTATTCTGGATTGATGCCTCATCTATTTAGGGTTTCCGAGCAAACATCAATTTTTAAATATAGTCTCTAGGGATAAAGCTTTCGCCAAAGAGAATAGCCTAAATGTCTGTCTTCCTTTTATCGTTTGGATTAGCCAGGGAAGAGGAAGGTATTATGGTGAAGTGACATGCAAGTGAAGTTCATTGCCAGGATTAGTAATAACTATTTTCTGAGAGCTAGCTAGAGAAAAAGTGAGGTGGTGCAATTCACTGGGATTTAAGTTTCTGTTGAAAAACAAATAAAACTTTTTCCCCAATGTATTTCCCTTATTCTAAGTCCTACTTTCATAGACCGTGATCAAAATTGCAAGTTTGGCAACTCAAGTCTCTGTGGCTATAACAGTTTTTTCCCAGCTAGTAACAGATTCATTTCTGCTAAAATTCTATTACTCTAAGCAATTTCTCTCAAGGATTGTAACAGTTCTTCTGAAAAGAGATCAGCAGCTTTCAGTATAATCTTACTTCATCTAACTGGAACAAGGTCCACTTCTGGTAAATCCTGCAACTGAATGTGACAGGAATAGAAAATTCTATTTCAGTACCTTGCAGAGTATGATGAAAGGCACTTGGAAGGTGCTTTGGATTGTTTTTGTTTTGTTTTGTTTCGTTTTCAGTCCTTCTCTTAGAATTAGCTTTTGTTCTATTTTACTTTTAAGTGATGCTTTAACAGCTTTTATATTTTAAGCAGAAATAAAATTAAAAACATAAAAGAGGGTTCTCTTTCAAATGTTTACTGAACAAATGGGCCCTTTGGAAGTATTTTGAAATTAGGACATTAACATGGGTCCAGAAATAAACTGCTCTGCTCTGCACTCACCTATACTCATTCACAAATTATAAACACAGATGTATACCCTCGAAGGCTGATATTGCAGATACTAAGTTTGAAAAAAAAATCAACTTTGAATGTATATTTTAGGAAGAAAAGAAAGAGGAGTGGGTAGAAAGAAACAAAAAGGGGGAAAGAGAGAGGGCAGCAGAGAAGAAAGAGATAGAGGAGCTAAAATCATTTCAACTGTATTTACTTCAGCAATCTACAATAGCTTAGTGAAATTATTTAAAGCTTAATTTGGTCAAGAAGGTTAATGTAAATAAAGTTAAGCTGAGAGTTTGACCGAAATGGAAAAAAAAAATCACATGAAGGACACTTATTCCTTAAGATAGTTAAATTGCAGGTTGATATTAATTATCACTTATAAGGCTTCTACATGATTGTCCAAGGCTATACAGCCAGGTCTGTGGCAACTTTTTTAAAAAAGAAAGAAAAGAAACATATAGGAATCTAACATCTAAAGTTCCTGTTGATTGAAATTTATATCAATGTTCTAAAATTCTTTAAAATGTTCAATTTTTGAAAAAAATTCTTTGTGGTTGTATTAAAAATAGTTCATGATAGTGTTCACATAATCTCTGCAGGGATTACAGAGCAGCAAATATCCAGGTCTATGGGGAGGCTTTTTGTGCCTTTTCCTATCTCCCTTCATCTCTTCCTTTTCCTCTTTTTCCCTTTTGTCTGTGTTCTCCTCCACCTCTTTCCCCTCCCCCTTTCCTCTTCATAACAGCTACCATTTAGTTAGAACTTTGTAGCCTTACTAATGTCCCTGCCAATGCTGAGTATTAGCATGTGATATCTGGGCCCATCTCCAAAGCTGTCCTACATTGTAACTTTTATTATCTGTGTTTATAAACAAGGACATTGAGACTCAATTTGGAGAGCAGTTAACTCTAGTGCTTTGCTCTTTATGCCCCACATTGCATTGCAGTAAGTCCTCACTTAACATCATTCATAGGCTCTGTGACTTTAAAGGAAACAGGTGTTTAGCAAAACCAATTTCACTGTAGGCTAATTCGTATAAACAAGAGTTAAGTTCCTAAGACATCTATCTCATCAAAATGATAACAAATTATGTTGAATGAAATGATGTCATTCAAGGATGTTCAATATTTTGCAACTGGAGTGAATAGGTGCAAAGAGGTCAATACATAGAGTGCCCCAAACCCCCAAATATTGATTTTTTTCTTTAATTTTGAAAGTTAGAGCTTAGGGTACTTAGTACAAGTGCCAAGGGCTTTCTAAGGTAAGAGGAGAGAGAAGTATGGGATGTTCTCACACTTGTCAACAATCTGGAGCGTTAAAAATCAGGGCTGGAAAATATTATTTTGAACTCTGCAGACTGCTTAAGAATTATCTTTGAACTATTTTAACTAGCAGTTTGAAAGACTAACCAAAAGTGTATCCTTTTTATTAGAATACTTGTACTATATTAATAAACAATATTTTATACTAATTATCTCCACACTGCTTGAAGTTAAAATTAAAAATGAACAATCTGAGGATATTTAAACAATCAAGCTGAATAATTTTTGCTTCCAAATTAGGAGTTTTGAAAAATGCATATCAGGACATTAGTTTCACAATCTGTAAAATAAAAGGGGCTTTAAATAATTATGTATATACTAGAGGCCCGATGCACAAAAATCATGCAAGAGTATGCCTTCTTTCCCCCGGCTGCTGGCACTGGCTTCCCTCTGGCACCTGGGACCCAGGCTTCTCTCTGGCTGCTGGCATACACCTACACCGGGACCCGGGCTTGCCTGTGGCCCAGCTTCTTTGGGAAGGTCGTCCTGTCTAATGAGCATATTACCCTTTTATTATTATAAATATATTTCAGTTTCTGTCTTTAAAACCTTTAAGGCTACTTTCAAAAATGTTAGCTCCCCAAAACTTTAATATCATAAAAATAGGCAACCTGCAATATGTAGCAAAACTATTTAACGAGGCAGGCAATATATGGCCAATTAAACAAAGTAGTCATAAAATAATAATCCAGGAATGAAAGAATTATTGAGGCTATGGAAGTTGTCTGTTTTTTATTGCTTGTTAAAGGATAGATCAGCCTGGGAGTGGGAGAAGGGTATCAGAGTGTACTTCAGAGAGAAACATAACTTTGTAAGAGTGGGGTCCTATGTAATGTACATTTCTGAGTCAATATAGGTATTGGTGGGATCAATAATAGATTTTATAATATTCCTTCATAGTATTCTCTATCTCTTGTACTATAACTTCCTTAATCAGCCATTACTGGGATGTTAATTTCTTTCTTTCTCTGCAATTATAGATAAGGCTGGATGATATTTATACATATGAGGCTCTTTTGTTTGTCATTTGGTTGGTGTGGGACATTTACCTCATTTACCTAAATAAGTCCTCAATTTCAGCTCTAAACTTAAATATCACTTTCTTAGGATGCCTTCCCAGAGCCTCTACACCAGCGATTTTCAACATGTATGCTGCAAGAATTTGTAAAACATGCAACACCTGACTATTTAGTCAGGGGCACTGACTTCTTTTCCCTTATGGTCAAATAAAAAAATGACAACAGCCAACACAATAATGGCCATCCAGTGGGAATGAATCAAAATTATACCTATTTTTTGTTGTACCACAGAATTTTAGAAATTAGTTTGTGTGCCATAAGAAAAAAGAGTTTAAAATTGCTGCTCAAGACCATAGTTTATTCTTTCTTTTATGCTATCTCAGCATGCTATATTCCACAGTATGTATGTTGCTACAAAATTCTTCAAGTATTTAATTTAAAATTTTTTTTCTTTTCTCACCAAAATGTACAATGCATAAGGGCAAGGGTGTTGTTGGATTGCTTAATATATTATCCATGACACAATGATCACCACATAACATATAATCAATAAATATCAGTTTAATCAATGATCAAATTTGCTTTTCTACACTTTCTAACCAAACTGAGATTTTCTTTATGATGCTTTCTTTAATTTTTAATCTATTTAAGAAGTGCCACTTTATCTATGGAAATATCATGTGTGTTAAATTATTTTGTATGAGCTCTTTGTTTAGTAGGAAAATTGACTTGTTGAAATGCTCAGTACAAAATACTTTCTCACATGTTATTTCATGTTGTAAAAGGTTATGGAAAATTAATTGGTCAGATGTGTAGAAATCTGTGGTTGATAGCTAATACGTTTGACATCACAATGTAGAGATGTGTTCTAGATGAGTATGATTTTGTATCTTCTCCCAAACCTGTAAATGGTCAAACTAAGAAGCACAGTGGTATTAAGTATCAATAGGAATAGAGATTTGCTTTTAATAAACCAGATTAGTATCAGTGAATAATCATGATAGGAGAGTAATTGAAGGGCAAAGTCAAGCAAATACATTGTAAATAAAGCTATAGGGATTAGATAAACCCAATCAAAAAATGGGCAACTGATCTAAATAGATACTTTTTGAAAGAGGACATAAGGAAGGCCAAGAGACACATGAAAACATGCTCAAAGTCACTAATCATCTGAGAGATGCAAATCAAAAGGACAATGAGGTACCATCTCACACCTGTCAGAATGGCTATCATCAACAAATCAACAAATGACAAGTGCTGGTGAGGATGCGGAGAAAAAGGAACCCTTGTGCACTGCTGGTGGGAATGCAGACTGGTGCAGCCACTGTGGAGAACAGTATGGAGTTTCCTCAACAAACTAAAAATGGAACTCCCATTTGACCCAGTGATCCCACTTCTAGGAATATATCCCCAGAAACCAGAAACACCAATAACAAAGGATATATGGCACCCCTATGTTCATAACAGCACAATTCACCATAGCTAAGATTTGGAAATAGCCTAAGTGCCCATCAGCAGATGAGTGGATTAAAAAACTGTGCTACATCTACACAATGGAATACTATGAGGCGGTAAAAAAGAAGGAGTTCTTACCATTTGCAACAGCATGGATGGAACTGGAGAGCATTATGCTAAGCGAAATAAGCCAGTCGGAGAAAGATAAATATCACATGATCTCACTCATTTGTAGAATATAATGAACAACATAAACTGATGAACAAAAACAGATCCAGAGACAGAGAAGCATCAATCAGACCGTCAAACCTCAGAGGGAAGGTAGGGGAGGGTTGGGGTAAAGGGGAGAGATCAACCAAAGGACTTGTATGCATGCATATAAGCCTAACCAATGGACACAGACACCAGGGTGGGGAGGGCATGAGGGGGGGTATGGGGAAGGCAATGGGGGGATAAGGACACATATGTAATACCTTAATCAATAAAGAAAAAATATTTAAAAAGATATAGGATGAATAGACAAGCCTAGTGATATGCTAAGTAATAGTAGAAAATTTTATCTGTCTGCATTACTGCCTCTCAAGAAAATATAACTCAGCCAACCCTGTGTCAACAATGTTATTTTATTCACCTCCCCTTTATCTGTTTGAAGCTTATATCATTTGAGGGAGGGGAAACCTCTTAGGGCAGTAGACTAAAGTCATCATGCTTCAACTAAAAGTTGTTTGTAGTCTTTACATAGAAAGTAATGTTTTAAAATCTGCACTAAAATAAGGACATACCTTCTTGTATTATCCACAGATTTAAATTTCCTCAGTTGCCACAAGCAGAGTAGATGTATCCTGAGTTAAGTTTTTTCTACAGATTTCTTTGTAACTTGGAGAAATATGATTGGTTGAAGAAAAAACTTCAATCAAATAAACTTGATAGGAATTGTCTATTTACACATCTATTTTCATCAATCAACTAAGCACCATCTGGAGTGTTCTTTGCATTGTGTGTGTGTCTTGCATACAATATTTTAAAAGATGAACAAAACCCTGTCCCTGCTCTTAAAGTTATAATTTAGTAAGGATGGGGAGAAAATAAATTTTCATTTTATACTTTGCTAAAAGCATACTAAGTCTTATATGTGATTGGTACTGTTAGCGAGATGTGAGCAAAGAGCTGGAGGATCTCTCAGAGTAAGATACATCTCTAAGGCTTTTGAGTATCAGAAAAAAATATTCATAGGGAGGAAACAAAATAGAAAAGAAATTTATAGCTGTGAGAAGCACTTTCAATTCAAATATAGAAAATTTAGCAAAATAGTGCTTAAGTGGACATTATGTAGAAAGAGAAACACAAAAAAGTCAAAGGTGACTCCAGAGTTTCTAAGCAAGTTGACCAGTGACATTTAGAAAAGTAATAGAAGAATGAGAAGGACCTGTTTGATCCATAGCTACTTTAATCAGTTTTTTAATAATTAGTAGCTGAACCTACTTTATGTTAGCCATTGACCCTAGATCCTAGAATGCTATAAGTTAAAAATGAAAATCTAAAAAGTACAAGATCTGGCTCACATTGCATTGAGTTTTAATTATCCATCAAGTCCTGGTAGAAATGTCCATATGGCATGTGAAAATAAAACCTTGAAACTGGGTATTATGGACGGAATGTTTGTGTTCCCCCAAATTCCTATGATAAAGCCCTAATACCTATCACATTGGGAGTTAATTAGGCTGTGCTGAGGTCAGGAGAATGGAGTCCATATGATAGAAATAATGCCCTTATAAATGGAGGAAGAGGCACCAGAACTTCCTCTCTGTGCCATGTGAGGATACAGCACGAAGACAGATATTTACAAGTCAGAAAGAAAGCCCTCACCACATCTGTCAGAACCTAGAACGTGCAACTTCCCAACCTCTGGAACTGTGAGAAATAAATGCCTAATTTAAACCACCCAATCTATGGTATTTTGTTATAGCCACCCAAGAACACTAACACACTGGGTCTCAGAAGACTGGACATTAGCAATAGTTCAAACCCATGGATTTGGCCAAAGGATACATTTTTAGGGAATATCCATACTTAAGGAATCACAGAACAAAAGAGTGGAAAATTTTTTCATGAAGTTATTGAATATGCAGCAGGACTAGGAAGTGTGGAATCAAATAAGAAAAGGGGATAATGCTAAGAGTTCTTCAATTGTGCCATATCTTATTCCAGAGGCAAAGTACAGAGAAGCCTGAGAAAAGTAAATACACTTTGAAAATGATTGTGTTAAAAGAGAGTGGGAGAAGCAGAGGGATTCCAGCAGATATCAAAAGATTTTCTTTAATTCAACACATGTTGACAGAGTATCTTCAAGTTGTTTTGCAAATCGCTGCAGTTTCGGGAACAGTGAAACAAGATAGACAATGATCTCCCCTTGTACAGGAGAAAGTGAAAATAAATAGACAGATAATTTTGAAAGTATTAATTGTAAAAGAAACACACAAACTTTCTGATTATTCTCCACTTATTTTTTAAAATTAGAAGTGTTGCAAGTCAAGGTGCCTAGAAAAGAGATTCTGAGTCTTTGAGTTCATGAGGGAGGACTTGGGGAAGGAAGCACTATTGAGGGAGCATTATGTGAGAATGAAACCAACTTAGAACAACAAAGTAATGTTAAAAGCAAGAACAAATTTGGAGAACTTACATCACTTGGTTTTAAAATGTATAAAGCAACAGTAGTCAAAAAGATGGTATTAGTGAAAGGGTTAACATATAGATCAAGGGAATAGAATAGAGAGTCATAAAACATATCTGCACATATATAACCAGTTGCTTTTATTTTTTAAAATCTTTATTGTTGAAAGTTTTCATGTCTTCCCTTCCCCTCCCCGCCCCTTTGTCCAAGGTCTAAGCAATTCAATTGAGGAAAAAAAGTCTTCCAACATCTGGTACTGGAACAACTAATATCTATGTCTACATGACAGAAAGTAAACATCAACATATATCAACATAGTACACAAAAATCAAATTAAAATGAATCTAAAAAATAGAAGTTAATAATATAAAACTTTAGAGGAAAACATAATAGAAAGTATTTAACACTTTAGAGTAGAGAAAGATTTCCAAAATATGACATGAAAAGCATGAGCCTTTAGAAAATGAACAGAATTTTCTCAAAATTCAAAGCTTTACCTCTTTGAATGTTACCATTAAGAAAATGAAGAACTAAAGCTACAGAATGTGAGCTTTGAATGTTACCATTAAGAAAATGAAGAACTAAAGCGGGGAATACAGAAAAAAAAAAAAAAAGAACTAAAGCTACAGAATGTGAAATTATATTTGCAATATATATTTCTGGTAAAATACTTGTATCCAACAAACACTCACACCTCAGTTAGAAGCCAATGATACTACAGAGAAAGATTTCACCCAATAAATAAATTAATGTCAATAAATCTATAATAAGGTCTGGCCAGCAATCAGGGCTGATCGGGGCTTTCAGACTGCTGGTTGCCGGCTGCCGGCCAGGGCCTTCCTTTTTTTCTGCACCGCCCCCTGGTGGTCAGTGCACATCATAGCGGGCCCTCGAACTCCTGAGGGGACACTTTGCATATTAGCCTTTTATATATATAGATTGTCTGCAGCAGCATTCATATTACAATGAAAGATCTGAGTAATTCTGATCAAGAACATAAGGCCCACAAGCCTGAAATATTTATACCACCCCTTTAAGAAAAAAGTTTGCCAAACCCAGATCCCTGATCTGCATATTTGAACAAGCAGAGGCTAATTTGAAAAATTTAAACCATATGGCTGTCTTAAGTCTGTTATTTATGTTTAAAGACTTTCAAAAGTTCAATTACTGCATTGTACTGATTGTTCAAGTGTAAATCCTTCATATTAGAAATTGTTGCATGCAAGGTCCTGGGAACTTATACTGTGATCTTTAATAAATGAGAACTAATATTGAAACTATTTTAATATGGTATGAAAACAAATTGTGTAAATGTATAGAGTTATCCTATCCATCTCTGCAAATTGGAGGTAATATTGGAGCAAGGGAATTTTGGGGTATCTGATCTAAATATTCAATTCACTCTCAGGGCTACCATACAATAAACTGAATAAATAACATTTTTAAAGCAGATAGAAAATGATATGTTATCATTTATAACTGTCTTTTCTGGTCCTCAGCATGCATTTTTTTTTTCAATTTCATTATATATAAAAAAAATCAAATGCAACTCAAACTCCCTGCACCATATAGTTGTAACAAAAGAAATGGAAGAGAAAAAAAAAGACAGGGGAAATGAAATCCCGTGGCTACACTTCTGGAAAAAATCATGCTGCATGAGTCAGACCACAGGGCAAGACTGTTTTCCAGAATATTATAGTACAACTCTACTGAAAAACCAAACCAACACAAAAAGTAGAAAAAATTAAAAAAAGGAATAAACACTAAAATTATTGCAGACTGTAGAAGTCAACATTGTGTGGATGGATGGTCTTCACTTATGGCTAGATATTGCATGGCCTGTTCTGAAGGGGAATGATTTTATTTGGGCCCAAAAAAAGACCGGGAGTAATTTCCACACTTACCTTATGACGATCATGTGTTTTAAAGGGTGTCTTTCAATATTTAAGGCTACCTACTGCCTGTTCTTCGAAATGTGGAACGATACATTGTTTTTCAACTTAATCACACCTATCTATGTGCATTTTATGCTCCAGGCACTCTGTAATAATTGAAAACAATACTGTCCTAGAGATGCATATAGCTAATTTTTAACTCCAATATACTTATTTCCATTCCACATTTTGTTAGTTTGCTTGCTTTACCATCAGACAAATACATTAGCCAGGATAAAATAGATCTGGAAAACATGATTTTGGATTTACACTTGAGGTTATAGGTACATTTTTGGATCTAAGCAATTTTATTTTATTGCTTCTCATTTGTCTAGTGATGACAGTATATCTTTGTTGTACATGTACGTGTTTTTTAAATAATTATTTATAAATACAATATGTATAAATTTTAAGCAATGCATTAAGCATTGTTAGAACAATAAAATTTATTTTTCTTTACTAACCCCATGAGAAAAATGTTCAAGTTAAGGAAAAATACTGACAATTTGATATCTCAGGGGGAGAGGATATTAAGTTGCATAGAGTTTCTGTAGCCTTGTTTAAGCCCATATGAAGAAAAACAGTCTATAGTTAAGGCTATCAAAGATGAATAGATAGATAGAATAGAAAAGTGTAGATCAGTGATGGCGAACCTTTTGAGTTCGGTGTGTCAGCATTTTGAAAAACCCTAACTTAACTCTGGTGCTGTGTCACATATAGAAATGTTTTGATATTTGCAACCATAGTAAAACAAAGACTTATACTTTTGATATTTATTTTATATATTTAAATGCCATTTAACAAAGAAAAATCAACCAAAAAATGAGTTCGCCATAGGTTCGCCATCACTGGTATAGATAGACAGAGGTACATAAGTAGATAATACTACCACATACACACATTATATATATATACACACACACACATATGCACATATGTAGACACTATTGCACAAACACAAGGCCACTTGGATTTTTTATGAGTATGCTCAGTAATGAATGTTTGTGTAAGGCCTTTGAAAATGTTATTGAGATAATTTGCTATTGTTCATTAAATCTGAGAATTACTTAAGTACTCAGTAAAGACATTAATAATTTTTTCTTTAAAAAATATAATAATTTTTGTTATCTTTCAAGTCAAATATTTACTTTATTTCAAAATTGTGAACAAAAGACTAAAATAAGTTACAGGGACTGCCATTTTATCTTGGTAAAGTTTACAATATAATTAATTTTATAGCATTGTATTTCTTCTTTACTCAAAAATCTATTAATTATATGATAGTATTTTGCACATATATTGATATAATTAACAATCCATTGCAAAATTTTTAGCTTTTAAAAATTATCATGTTTATAAATACAACATCGAAGAATTGTGGGAAAAACAGACCGATTCCATTGTAATTTTGTTTATAAATAAAAGTAACACATTTAATAATAATTCTTTAGTTTTCCAACTAATAGACCAGGTAAAACGAACACCAACTACATATACATACATATTGCCAAATAATTATTCATTTTCATTATTTAAAATTTTTTATTTTATTAGTTTGTCAATAATAGGGCAGGTGATTATTGATGGAACTGATGAAAGGAGTTCATTCACTTATCAGGCTTGCATTGTTTCCATACTTAGTTTCAAACAAACTGTTAAATTCTTAGGCTACAGAAATGAATGAAGCATTACCTGTCCTTACTAGACTCCAGTCTAGAGGGAATATTGAGTTAAAACATTAAACATTCAGTGTTAAAATAAAGACATCTAAAGAGTTCCAGAACCAAAAACATATTTTTCTTGTATATTTTTTCCACTTTCCTCCCTTCGCAAATGCAAGGAATTTCTTAATAAATTTCTTATTTAGAATGACAAAGTCTTTGTCCCCTGTTCTTCATGTTGTGGTTTTGTTTGTTTGTTTGTTTTGCAGTGTCTCTAGCAAGTGCATTCTTATATCAGTTGTCCATTCGCTTTGCTAACAAGCCAGGCAAAATAAGATACTAAATGTGTTAGTCAAATTATTTGTGCCAAGTGAACTGAGCTGAACATTGCTGATTAGACCTTTTTGTTTTTCCAGTATAAAACTCATATGATTTTAGATACTCTAGGTAACTTCTAAAGCTGTGCATTTAACTATTAAATTAAAATATTATTATTTAATTTAAAATTTGAGCTAATATTTGCTTTATGTCATTTGTCTACAAATGACATAAAGGTGGGTTAGATTTATTTATAGTTTATTATAGTGTTAGAATTAAAGTTTTCTCTCTTTCAGCTGTGTTTTTTTAAAGCATCAATTCTTCAAATTCTTCAACAACAAGACAATCAATTGAAATAGCTATTGATATGAAAATTATTTTCTTCTAGGAGCAAATGAAAAACAATATAATATGCAGACAGTAACTATGGTTGTTTTGAAGTCAAAAGGAACAGTCTCGTTTTCCCTTGAAACATACAGGAAGTAAAGGGACTTTCTTGTTACTTCCATCTGGCTCACAGATGTCATTTATTGTCAAAATTAGCAATGTATGAAAACCTTATGGCTAGTCCGTTTTGAAACACATTCATTTTTACGGCGAGATAAAAGGACTAGTAGATATTATAGGCAGGTTTAAAGAGAATATATTTACATATTTATCAAATCTAAAGAATCCGTAAGTTACTAAATGGTAATTTTTTTCAACTAGTAATTCTCATCTAAAATAATATTTAATATTTTCTCACCAGTACAAGGAATGACTTTTGAGTAAAATATTTTAAGGGATTTACTTTTACTACTAAAGGGTATATGCGTATACAATTGTCCCTCAGTATCTGAGGGGCATTGATTCCAGAACCTCTGTGGGTACCAAAATCTGTAGATGCTCAAGTCCCTTATGGACTAGTAAAATGACTTAGTATTTGTTTATAACCTACACACATCCTCCCTTATACTTTAAATTATGGCTACATTACTTATAATGCCTAATACTATGTGAATGCTATTTAAGTAGTTGCTATACTGTGTTGTTTAAGGAATAATGACATGAAGAATAGTCTGTACGTTTTCAGTACAGATGCACAACCACCATAGGTCAGCAAGAGCGTAAAAGAAAAATTGTTCTCACATTTTCATCCTCAGGTTAGTTGACTCTGCAGATGTGGACTCCATGGATACATAGTGATTATGTTAGGGAAAAACTATTTTTCATTTAATAATATTATTGATAAGTACTATGTGAATGCTATTTAAGTAGTTGCTATACTGTATTGTTTAAGGAATAATGACATGAAGAAAAGTCTGTACATTTTCAGTACAGATGCACAACCACCATAGGCCTAACTACACGGTAAAGGTCAGCAAGAGCGTAAAAGAAAAATAGTTTTCACATTTTCATCCTCAGGTTAGTTGACTCTGCAGATATGGACTCCATGGATACATGTGATTATGTTAGGGAAAACTCTTATTCACTTAATAATATTCTTGATAAGCTTTGATTTATAGAAAATTTCTTTGGAAATTCTGAAATATTCTTTGTTTCCACTTAAATTTGGCTTCTAATAATATAACATTTTAAAGATTTGGTTTTAAAAATGCAAGAGTAGACCTTTAAAATGATGTCCATGTAGTCATTCACAACCACAGATATGTAAATGACATAGAGATAATTTTCATTCCATATCTGGTTTCCTTATCACCACTCATGCACTAAAAATAATCTGGCTGATAATATAGTGTGTAAGTGAACTTTATTGTGGCGCCTCCTATTCTCCTGACATAGTCAGTTCTTATTTGGAGCCCGAATTACTGAATCTTAGTTCCCCACTGTTCTTCTCACTGGGGCATAAATTCTCAAATGGATCTAGAGTTCCTACAAGTACAATGTCATACTCCCTCCTGTGGGTCAGCTAAGCGGGAAAGGTTATAAGTTCAGAAAATACTGCTGAACCCAGCAGTTGATGATTTCGCCTATAAACTTATAGTCATACAAATGTATTTGTTGAATATCACGTAGGAAGATGTCTGTGCTGAGATGATAACACTGTGATCCTGTGAACAGCATTACTGTGATATACAGGTTTCTCTTAAGTCAACAAGATTACCTTTAATTATGGCCTCATTGAAGCTGGATTAGATGTGCAATAGGCAAACATAGAATTGGGGAGGAATAGTTAGAAGAGATAAATGCATGATAAATATGTATGCTTCTCTGTGCTTTTCCAGTGCCTTCCCAACATGTAAAAACAATTTGAAATTTTAATCCCACAAATACATCCTACATTCTTTTCATTTCTTTGACAAATATGTAGTATATTTTCTAGATGAGGTGCATATTGCTGAAATGGCATCCTCAGTTTCATCATTAGATTTAGATAGAAAAAATTCAGATATGAAGTATAAAAATGAATGTCAATTTGATTCAACCAGAATAACTTAGGAGTTTAATCTGAGCATTTTGGTGCACACTTCAGGCAATGGTAGTTTCTTTCCTCAGACACGAACACATCTGTCAGGAAAAATGAATGGAAAGTAAGCAAATAGAATAATAGCTAAGTGTGTCCAACTTGTATCCCAAATGTACTCAGCTGAGATTTTGAAGACCTTAGAAGTCACATGCAAGCTTTAAAGCTGCTCACAATATTGCTCACCCTAAAAGACACTTCAATGGTCTAACAGTGTAGTGACTGCAATATTCAATGTCACTTTCTGACATAATTACTTAGGGCTATAGGATTCTGACAGTTTTAGAGCTTCTGAAACTAACAGCTCTACAATAAACTGGAAATCAATAACAATATGTGATTTTAGTCGCATTTGTTACTTTCTAGAATTCTCTGATAAGTAGGATAATTTTGTAGTATTGACCAATATGCTATGTTCTGTGTCAATATCAAAAACGCAAACATCAATTACAGTTACTTGGAAAAGTTTATGAGCACTCTCATAAAAGCATTTCATTCATCTTAACATTCTCAAGTACACGAGTAAGCAAATTTTTCCTTTCTTTTTGAAAATTTATCTTTGCCTAGGAAGATCAGGTATTCATGTACTATTTCATGAAATCACCCATGTTAGAAAAAAAAATGTCTATTTAAGGGTTTTAGTTGTTTATTTATTTTCCAGTCTCTTGGCTCATCAGGTTATATTTATAATGGAAAATCTTTTGAATAAAATATAAATTTGTTATTCAAAATGTGGCTACGGAGCAGATTTATTAGCTGTTGTCCAGAGGGTACACCTGCATAGTGTTAGGGAATGATAAGTTTCAGAAAGGATTGATTCGAAGTACATTAATTTTCTTCCTTGCAGCTCTGGTCCTCACTCTTCCTGGTGTGTGTGTTCAGCTGGTTCTCCAAACCTTGGTCACAGTCTCGCTGACCTTGGTTGCCTAGTTACAAAATCCTCTTAGTGATTTGTGAGATGCTTGTCTTGATGGAGAGCAATGAATTTTTTTTCCTAAAGTAAACTTAAGAGAGTTTCTATTTCAGAGTAGAACATATTAAAACCAGTATATCTTGCCAAATTTAGAACTTGTACTTCTTAGAGACTAAAATTATGAACTGGAAATTTTCCTCTCCAAATTCTATTTAATATTGCCAACATTTACTTCCTGGTTCTAGAGAATAGGATCTTGGCTAACTAGGGCAGTATAAGCTCCTTAAAAAAAAAATGAGGCAACTTTATGAAACATAACATATAACAATATGTTATGAAATGTCACAGTATGTCTTCTGAGGACAAATATTTTAAAATGAATCAATAGTGTGTAATATACTTAGTTTTTCCACCTTTTGTATAAGTGAACTAGAGGGGAACTATTATTTTTAATAATTTTTGATGCTAGAAAAAATAATCTGTGATATACATTTCATTTTTTCATTGTGGTATTTCTCTCTTTCTACAGTTCCATATCCCTGTGGTAATGTCAAAATATGATATTAGTCATCAGATAAGTATTTGTGCAAATTTTTATATCTGGTTTATTCAGTTTTCTTCCCCAGAAAAGAAGATTCCTTAGTGTGTATATACAATGAAGTATTAATCAAGGAGCTTATAGCAACACACAAAAACAATAACATGTGCTTGTTGTGCTAGTGTAGGTACCTAATTCTGGAGATTGCCTTACGTAAGATCCAGTGTTCAAACTGAGCATCAGTGCCATGGTCAACTTACAAAATAACAAGTCCCTTATAGCATAGAACCAGTTTACTACTTGGACACTTGAGCATGTAGTCCCACTGAAGTTGGTATAATTGGTACCAGCTGTTAAACTGTTGCTTTTTTTGTTTGTTTTGTTTTGGACAAGAGCCAATTTGACTTGAAAGCAATGCCACTAAAAAGAAGAGACTGAAGCATGATGCCAATGTATATGTATGTATTTCTTTCAAGCCATTTTCCTCAAGCAGTTCACCTCAAGGCCATGATGATTCAAACACAATAATAGTGATAATGGGTTGCTTGACTGCTAAAAGGCAGCTGGGCTGACTGGAGCCAAGCTGAGTGGGAAAAACATTTCACTTTTATACTTTTTTTCTTTATGAACAATAATTTCCCTTAACAATATGGTGAGTGATTTATTTTCACCCTCCTAGTACTTTCTGTCATTTATTCTATAAGACTTATTTGTAGCTAAAGAAACAAATGGGCCTTGGTATCTGGAAATTTTAGCTTCTTCATAAAAACTTTTTCTTCCATGAAGGTATCGAACAAACAAGTAATTTTTTGTTATGATCCAAATATCAGATACTATGCTTTCCTTCCTACAAAATCAGAGTGACATTTATAACCAATACATATCTCAGATATCATATAAGAGATTTATAGAATTTCCCCTGAGTACTTAATAATAAACCTAGATTAACAATCAAAATCTCT
The DNA here is from genome assembly GCF_000412655.1 of Myotis brandtii. Lineage (NCBI taxonomy): Eukaryota > Metazoa > Chordata > Mammalia > Chiroptera > Vespertilionidae > Myotis > Myotis brandtii. The sequence goes on along the minus strand of NW_005369942.1, from coordinate 2,536,091 downwards.
TAATTCCTAGTTAATGACAAATCTACTCTATGACATACTGGCCTTCTTACCTATTTTGCCAAGTAGTATTTTTTAAAGAAATACAGAGTAGTTTAAATAAATTGTAAATTTTCAAGCTAATTAGTGAAATTAAAGTGATGAACCACAATTTGTTAAACTTAAAAGTGTCATTTTACACAGCAGGGAATTTTTAAATGTAGTAGTAAGTATGCAGAAAGGTATGTGTTAAAAGGAGCACTTTGCAGCAGAGTGTCAAAAGAATGTTAATATTAAACACATGATAAAAAATCAGGAAACCATTGCAAGAATGAAATTTCTTTTATTTTTAAAGAATTAAATTTCTGAGAGGCACATTTCAGAAAAGAAAGAGAGAAAACAATGACAGAAAAGCTATGAATAAAGAAATGTCTGGGCTTGAAAACAACTGGATAAATAAAAGGTGGGGTATTAATGCTTTGAAGGAGAGTTCATATTTTAGATAATGAACCATTTATTCATCCACTTAATATTTATTGAGCACCCACTACCCGCCAAGCACTCTTCTGAGATTAAGCACTCTTTACTGCGATTAAGGAAAGAGTAATGAGTCTTTTCTGATAGAAATGGAAAATATTATAGTTATCATCTTTATTATTACTTAACATCTTTGTCCTTAAACATATTTGTTTGAATGACTTTTTCTTACGCCTCTGAAAGAATGTGGAAAGGAATAAGTACCTAGTGTACAGAACAATAATCAAAAGGGCTCTGTATTATAACACAGAATATTTTGAAGACAGGGAATTTGACATCCTGGAGATAAAAATGAATAGTCCTACATAGTTTGTTTTATTAATAACTTTCTCCCCTCCTCCCAGATCTCCTATAAGTACCTTCTACTTTCTCCACCATTAGAGGTCTTACCTTCTCTCTACTTGTTCTGAAGGAACCCTAAGTCAATATGTGATTTATGGGCAGGGGAAAACATACAAATACCCAGAAGCAGTTTAGTTTATAGGGGTCACACCATTCGACCCATGCTCTCAGACCTCCTATGGTGCGTTCCTCCGTCTGTGAGTCAAAAGCACACCATAAGTTCTTATATCAGAAGTGAGTTCTTTCTTCTTTGTGGCTAACATACTTTTAAGTCTGTTCATTGGAAGCAGGGGCTGGCTTCTTATTGACCCAGGGTCTTTATCTACTTAGTACGATGAAATTTATTAACACTAGAAACTAAAATGCTTTCAGAGTCAGTTTTGGTCTTCTAGTAAAAGCATTATACTCTTTCTTTGTGATCTCATTGTATACATTTTGTAAAACAAACATAGCCTTGTTCTCTTTTTCTCATCCCCCAAATCCAAATCATCACAAACAGAACTTTATATCACTTGAGCAAATTTACTTTGAATTCTCAGAATTATCAGTGTGCTTGCTGACCCTTACCACATATGTCTGTATCAATTTGGGGTTCTGTTTTGAATAACTCAGACTTTAATATCCTGGCAATCTATATATGTGTTCTTTATTAAATAATCTTTCATACATTTTACACACTAGGTAAACATATTAAGCTTTTTTTAATTCTTTGGCCACAAGAGATAACATTTGTATTTTTCAATAAAAGTATAAAATATACTCAATCAATATGTAACAGGAACATGCATTCTTATCATATTTTGATATTTCAAAATTCAATAAGAACAAATTTCATAATAAAGAGAATTAAACACATTTTAACAAATTAAACCCAATTAGGATAATTAAGACTATAAACATTTACTTGTTTTTCCCTTAAGCACTGAATAAAAGGGTATAAATCTTCTTTTCTTTAATATGCTTCGATGCTCAAATGCTAATCAAAGTCATTTTAATACTATGATAATTCTGAAATTATTCTTATGTAACAAATGTTTGGATTTTAGATATAAAATAACTCATTGCCCAAGTTTGAATCCTTTGTTATTGTCCTTTTTTTTCTTTCTTAATCTAGTTTTTCACACAGTTAGGCTAAATATACACTGAATTTGTAAAGTTTACAATTGCTCAATTTCTGATTGTAATTCATAATTTACTTGATATCTTTATAAATGTTCTATCAAGCCTGGCTGGTGTGGCTCAGTGGTTGAACATCAACCCATGAACCAAGAAGTTGCTGGTTCAATTCCCAGCAGGGCACATGCCCAGACTGCAGGCTCCATCCCCCGTAGGGTGCATGCAGGAGGCAGCCGATCAATGATTCTCTGTCATCATTGATGTTTCATTCTCTCTCTCCTTCTCCCTTCCTCTCTGAAATCAATAAAAACATTTTTTTAAAAATGTCTGCTGATCCTGTTTTGAAGCTTAAATTTTCTCATAGTTTCAGAAGACTGTATTGCCAGAAAGAACCTTATAGATTTCATGTATATGCCTTTTTCTTCTTTTTACTAATGATCTATATTATAATCCTTGAGGTTATGAACTATATTATATCTTCTTTGATAGATTATATGATCCACATGTGTGATGATTTAAGAGTCTAACATTTGATTTTATGCTTCTCTAAGGCTGAAATATAGAGAATTTCTATTAATGAGATTAAGAATGTTTATACTGTATATAAGATCATTGCACCACATGGTTTCTAGGTACAAGGTAACCTTGTAAATTAATGTTAAGTGTAATAGATGAAATTTCAGATGTGTTTAAAACCTAACTTGGCATAGGTTGAGCTTATTTATCTGATTATATTTAGAGTTGACTTTTAGGAAATATAACCATTTCAAAATCTGGAAAACACACAGGAAGGAAATGGCTTCGCCTATGTTTTTGGCAATTGAAATACAAATCAATAATTTCCTGTAATTATTTGATTTTAATATTTGATGAAAATTGCCTAGAGCAAGATAGTTCAGCTTTCAATTTAAAGCTATATTTGAAAAAAAGAGAATGTATCCTTTCATTTTCTCTGAAGAGAGCTTTAAGGGTTCATTGCTATAACCCTGCTATACATGGCTCCCTGCCCTTTCCCCACATGAATCATCCCTTTTCAATGCCTTTGCTGAGACTTTAGTAATTTATCTAAAATATTAGTAGGGCATTATTATTAGTGTCAGAAATGACTCCTACAGAGACCATGTTAATATCTGTGTAGACGAGTCCAACACCTTGTCAGAGAGCTCGACACAGGCCCCAGTTAAGACCCCTCATGTCATCCGATTGCTCTGCTTCTGATTATCATGTGAGCTCACTGAAGAGTCAGACATTTGCTTATTGACTCTAATTCCAAACTGTAAGCATTGAGCAGTAGAGGCATGGAGATTAACAAATTAAAATTATTCCATAGGGTACCCCCTTATTATGTATCATGTATTTTAGAACTCAAGAATAAAAATAAGAGAGTCTAACTTTTACTGTACACTCATCATTTGTGAAGTGAAATTTACAAGATGTGCATGGCTTATTTTTTTGAGTGTTTATGCAATAGTCACTTGGAAGTTTATAGTCCCCATCCACTGAGAGTACCATCTCTTTCGGCAATTTGGAAAATTTCTTTGGGAAGTGGCTTTATAGTATGTGGTATATTTTATTGACTCAGTAGCTCTGAACTTTTATACTTTAAATTTGGATTTCATTTGAGAAGAAAAAAGATGGTTCTTATTTGGAACTCAGCCTCATGAAAAATGTAAGTGATGGAATTAGGCTGTCCCATTTTTAGCTCCCAAAGAGTCCATGTATTTTTTTAAATATGTCTTTATTTATTTCAGAAAGGAAGGTAGAGGGACAGAGAGACAGAAACATCAATGATGAGAGAGAATCATTGATCAGCTGCCTCCTGCACTCCATGTATTTTAATAGTTCTAAGATTGATTTTTGTTTCTGCATGACTCACATATTTGCAAAAAAAATGCAATAAAAGAGGCTTTCCAATTTCTTTGTGTAATGGCATACCTAGACCCTCTCCCAAGAAGTCTATTTTAAAGGACAACACTCCTTTGATAGAGTCAATAAGGCATGTTTATAAAAAAGCAATTATTTAGAGTCACACTTAGGAAGACTGAGAAGCTATCACATTGCACGGGTCAGGGTCTGTCTTCGAGGATGTTATATGATTTGTCAGAGATCTCCAAGTCATCCAGAGGTAGTACCATGAAATCGTCCTATCAATAGCTTTTTAAAAGAATTTTTCAAAGACAAACTGCAGTTCCCTGTGATCTTATAACTTACTGTAGTTTTTGCCCTTATTAAATTACATGTACAGTGTTACTTGAAATTTTTAGCCTGGGAATTATTTAAGCTTAAACAATCAATGTAAGCTAATAATTCCCTGTTTCCCATGATATACTAGTTGGCAAGAACTGGGCATTTGTCCAAGAAACAAAAAGCTGATTATAGATACAGAAACTGAAGAAGTACATCCTGGTTTTTTGTTTAAATATATTTTTATTGATTTCAGAGAGGAAGTGAGAGGAAGGGAGAATAGAAACATCAATGATGAGAGAGAATCATTGATTAACTGCCTCCTGCAACACCCTCCACTGGGGATCACACCTGCAGCCCAGGCATGTGCCCAACCAGGAATGGAGCCATGATCTCCTGGTTCTTAAGTCTGCACTCAACCACTGAGCCATGCTAGCTGAGCTACATCTTGGTTTTTTAGTTACGGCCTTAAACCTGGGGTGGGAGGAACAAAAGTGACAAAAAATAATACATTCTTTTTTATTATTATTGATTTTAGAAAGAGAGAAATGGAGAGAGAGGGGAAAAACCCCATCAATTTGTTGTTTCATTTGTTTATGCATTCATTGGTTGATTCTTGTACGTGCCCTGACCGGGGATCTAACGCACAACCTTGGCATACTGGGAGAGCGCGCCAACCAACTGAGCTAGCCAGAGAGGGCATTTTAAAATTGAGTCTGAATGTTTGTAGAAAACCCAACAAAAATTGAATTTCTGCTAAAGAACCTGTAAAACCAGCTATAACTGGACAGCTGTAATTTTGTGGAATTTATTTCCATGGAAAATGAGAGCTTTTCTTTAAACTCTTTTTAATTATATCTTCAGAAAGGGCTTTGTCTCTTGAGGCTGGGTCCATAATGACCTGAACACTGGAAACTCTGAGTCATAGCACTTTTTTAAAGTCTTATTTAAGGTAGTTATTGATCTTAGTGTTTCTCTTTTTAAATTCATGAATTAATAATAATTGGGGCTTTGTATAATGTATATGGTACTAAAAATCCTTAATTAATAAAATCAGAATAAATGAAGCATCATTTTCAAATTCATTCATACATGCATTTAACATATATTTGTTAAGTGTCTTTTTTGGTTTAGACATAATGCTAAAAGAATGATAACTATAAAACAAAAATGAACAGAATTCATGCCCTTATGGGTCTCAGGGCTTATAAAAATCAAGAAATTATTTAAGAGAATTAGTATTCTATTATAAACCATAGTCCTCAGATTTATCTAAATTTTCACATATAGGTAATGAAAGCCAATGGTATTATCATTGATATTGTTTTTAAAATAGACATTTATAATGATAAAGCATATATATAAATATTAATTTTGAAGAATTATTTTAGTATCATGGACTATTAAGATTGTATAATAACATACTTAGTTTTGAGAGTAACCAACTCTATGACAATTATAAATTCAGAAATTTAATATATACCCATAATTTTTGCTTCTTTACAAAAAACAAATAAACTGTAGTGCATCACCTATTGGTTTGGTTTTCCCAGTAAAAACTCTTTATTTGTATGAAATCAAAGACAATATTTTGCACTTAATTAATTGACTTGCCAGAAAAATGTCTAAAATAAAGATAGAGATAAGAAAAAAGTTGATAACTATCTTAGGCAATATAGACTTCAGGATGAGCATGTCACATACAAATTTGGTTGGCATTACATGTATAGTTAGAAGTAGCATGACATTGACTGTCAGTACACAAAGTATTGTGTGCTATTAAGTGAAAATGCAATTTTAAAAACTCTTATGAATGGCAATGTAATGGGCTGATAAATATGAAATATGCTGATAGTGAATCATAAGCTGATGAATGAATAGAGAATAAATATGCTATTCTGGGAAATAAATGGTAATTATGGATATGACTGTAGAAATAAATAGAAAAGGGATTATTTTCTCTGAAAAGTTTGATAAAAACAATGGATATGCTCTATCTCAAAATTATGTGGTTATTTATATTATTATGTGGTAACTGGTTTTTATTAAAACAAAACAAAACCAACTCATATAAATAATGACCAATAGTTAAAAATGTACAATGTCTGATTTTCCCCTTGAATACATAAATTTGGAAAATTCTAAGGCATTTTCCATAGTGATCTTGTGGATATAATTAATATATTGATAACTGCCAAAACCAATGATAAACTCTACATTTTAGATTTCATTAGTCACTATAACCAATAAATATATTTGCTAAATTTTATGTAACAACTTCTCTCTAGACATCTCTTATGTGGCATCCTGGTCTGACAGTGGGCATTGGATTATGTTAATTAAAATGATTTGAGTATGACTTCTGGTGACAATCTATATCTGGAAAGAGGGATTAAGACAGTGATGGCAAACCTATGACACGCGTGTCAGAGGTGACATGCAAACTCATTTTTTTGGTTGATTTTTCTTTGTTAAATGGCATTTAAATATATAAAATAAATATCAAAAATATAAGTCTTTGTTTTACTATGGTTGCAAATATCAAAAAATTTCTATATGTGACATGGCACCAGAGTTAAGTTAGGGTTTTTCAAAATGCTGACATGCCGAGCTCAAAAGGTCGCCATAACTAGATTAAGATAAAAATGAAAATTGTCATGAGAAGTCTAAGATATTAGATGATTTAAAGGAAGAAAGCCTATTGTTATGGTTTGCTAGTGAAAGTTATGATTAGGGTATATTATTTTCTTTGAGCCTTGAAGAACAAAAAGAGCTGTAATTAGAAATATAAAACTAAGAATATACATTTGAGAGTTGTCTTCGTTAAAGGCATAGTTAAAAATCCCATGATTAAATGAGCTGGACAAAGAAGGGAGAAAGGCAACTCTATCCAAAGCTTGCCTGCTTACCTGCTGTATACAAGGCACGAAACTTGCAGTATACAAGTTTATCACCCACGCTATGATGAGGTTTTGTTTCTACTTATTACAGATGAATAACCCGAGGCTCCAACGGGTTGAGTAACCCATCAAACATTTTAAAATTTATAAAGTGTAGATCATAGATTAGATGTGGTGGGATTGACTTCAAAGCCCAGGCTCTTGGAAAGAAAAGCAAACATATGTAGAAATTGCAGAAACAAGCAGGACAAAAGTAGGACCAAAGAGATGTGGGATATGCTACATATTTGCTACTTTCTAATGTTTACACTTCAATTGTTATTTTCTTTTCATGAGTGAATCTCATTTGCCACTAACATTGTATTTATTACAGGGACAAATGTGAAAGCCTATAATTGATTCAATTTCTTGAAGAGTGATATAGCTGCCCTCAGATAATATGGCATGAATTAATCCTGTAGTATCTGTATAATAAAAGCCTAAGCAATAGTTAACGGCAGAACGACCAGGACAACTGGCTATGATGTTTAACGGCAGAACGACCAGGACAACTGGTTGCTATGATGTGCACTGACCACCAGGGGGCAGATGCTCAAGGCAGGAGCTTCCCTCTGGTGGTCAGTGCGCTCCAATTGGGGGAGCACTGCTCAGCCAGAAGCCAGGCTCAAGGCTGGCGAGTGCAGCGGCGGTGGCAGGAGCCTCTCCGGCCTCCACAGCGGTGCTAAGGAGCAGCGAGCTGAATGGTAAGGAGCAGTGAGCAGGTGGGCAGTAAGGAGCTAGGGGTCCTGGACTGCGAGAGGGCACAGGCTGGACTGGGGACTCCCCTCCAGTGCACAGATTTCGTGCACTGGGCCTCTAGTTGATAAATAGGAGGTCAACATCCTCCTCAATGATTACTATTAAAGATATCCTAGGTGAATCATTCCTAGCACACTTTTGCTCATGTTCTCCTTTCCCTTCTGAAACCTTGGGTAAAACATAGTATCAGCAATGTTTGCAGGGTTGCCATGTCTCTAGGTAAGAGCAAATATGCTTCATTTTAAGATAAACAGACATAAAGATATCTAGGGAGCACTTATCTTGGAGTGCAGAGTAGATGGTGATGAGGTCACTGGGCTTTGTAATAGAGATTTAAATCCAGGCCAGCACTACCAGAGAAATGACTTTGCGGTGAGCTGTTTATTACATAGTAATGGCTACTATTTAGTGAATTCCACGGTATGCTAAGCATATAAGCATACTTTACTCTGATTTTCTCTAATTGGTACAACAGCCCTTCAGAGTAGCTATTACAACTTTCATTTTGCAGTGAAGGAAACTGATGCTAATCAAAGTTTAAATTAGGTCTGTTCAACTCCAAATTACTTACTCACTATGCCAAACTACCTGATACTTGACCCTTTTCATTCACTTCCATTCCTTCTATCTTTTTTTTTCTTTATTGATTAAGGTATTACATATGTGTCCTTATCCCACCATTGC
>NW_005369942.1:2438238-2527241 GCF_000412655.1 Myotis brandtii | reverse complement strand
CATACAAGTCCTTTGGTTGATCTCTCCCCCTTACCTCTGCCCTCCCCTATCTTCCCTCTGAGGTTTGATGGTTTGATTGATGCTTCTCTGTCTCTGGATCTGTTTTTGTTCATCAGTTTACGTTGTTCATTACATTGTTCATTTGTTCCCCAAATGAGTGAGATCATGTGATAGTTATCTTTCTCTGACTGGCTTATTTCATTCCTTCTATCTTTGTGAGAACCTGGCTCTCACCACTCTTCTAACCTCAAAATCGCCTTGGGCTCCTTCCCAGCAACATCTAAGACTCAAGTCTTCCCTAACTCAGACAGTTCCTTTCACTTTAGACAAACTTTGCCGCCACATAGATTTCCTCAGTACTCAGTTGAATAGAATGTAGTGTCTGCCCCCATCACTCCAGGGAAATAAACAGCTTCTGCAAATTTCAATTACCTTTTACTAAACTATATAAACCCTTGTTAGGTTTTATTTCATGCAACTACTCTTCTTGGCAGCATCTCAGATTCTTGACCACACCCTTCTTTTCAACACAAACAAATTACTGGATAATATATGGGCACAGGATTTAGCAGACGTGTGTTTGAATCCCAGTTCCATCTCTTAACTGTGAAATTCTTCTGTTAAAGTTTCATAGGAATCTGTTTGGAGGAGACAGAACACAGACACATAAAAATACGTTGTCATGCAGGGAATTCAAAATTCCCTATGAATTTTGAATATTGTTATCTAGAAGCAATAGACTGTATAACAGGGAGGACTTGTCTGAGGAGGAGGAGGAGTTTAGGCTGGTACCTGATAAGGATCACTGGGAAGTCAGCCAATTCAGAAGGAACAAGTTTGCTGTTATTGAGGAACCAAAAGAAGACCTGCATATCTGGAGAAGACAGAGCAAATAGAGTGATGTGACATGGGTGAGAGAGATAAGCAGGTGATAGGAGTCCATATTTTATTATAAATGGAAAAGGAGGAAGCATTGAAGTGTTTTAAATAGATAACTGTAGAGTTTAAATGCTTACTTACAGTTTTATATGCTTACCTTTGCTGTGTATATAAGCAACTATGCATGAGTAGTTGATCAAAGAGACTCAGTAGGAAGCTGGATTTCACTTGACTATAAATCTTAAATACTTGGTGGAAAATAAGACAGAGTATAGAAACACTTATATAAAAAGAAAAGCAAACAAACAAACAAACAAAACACACTTAGCTCAACTGTGGGCAACGAAAGCATTCAATTCTGGTGAGTTCTGCTCTATCTTCTAATTGTACCAATGAATTAAGATTTGAAGATTGTAGCCAGTCCCCCTTACCCAGTGTTGGTGGGGACCCTTATCCCACTCATTAGTGAAATTTGTTGAATTCTCCAATATTGCTAAATTCACCAATAAGCAATTCAAGGGATTTCTCTAATAGTGCTTTGTGGTTGTTTTAAGAGTTATTATGGAAGCACCTAGTGCAGTATTTAGATCATAGTAAGTGCTTCTGGTATCAACAGATAAATATATAGACTATAGATTATATAGCTATAGCTATAGCTATAGATATATAGATATGGATATAGACATAGATATAGATATAGATACAGGTTAGAATATAGATTTGGATTTAGATATAGGTAATATAGACATAAGTACAAACATAGACATAGATATAAAAATAGAGATGGCCCAGGTTTTTAATTGAGATTCTTTTGTTATTCCATACAGTGGGTTCCCTTTTAATTTTGCTGCTGGTTTCCTTTGCTGTATAGAAGCTTTTTAGTTTGATGTAGTCTCATTTGTTTAATTTTTCCTTTGTTTTTCTTGCCCTAGGCAATATATCTGTAAAAATTCTGCTATGTGAAATGTCTGATATTTTGCTGCCTATATTTTCTTCTAGGATTTTTATGGTTTCATGGCTTACATTTAAGTCTTTTATCCATTTTGAGTTTAGTATGGTATAAGTTGGTGGTCTAGTTTCATTTTTTTGCATGTACCTGTCCAATTTTCCCAACACCATTTATTAAGAGACTTCTTTACTCCATTGTATGCTCTTGCCTCCAATGTCAAGTATTAATTGAGGATATTGGTTTGGGTCCATTTCTGGATTCTCTGTTCTGTTCCATTGATCTATATGCTTGTTCTTGTGCCAGTACCAGGCTGTTTTGATTACAGTGGCTTCATAATATAACTTAATATCCAGTATTGTGATCCCTCCAACTTTGTTCTTCTTTCTCATGATTACTGCAAGTATTCGGGGTCTTTTTTGGTTCCATATAAATTTTGGGTGTTTGTTCTAGATGTGTGAAATATGCCATTGGTATTTTAATTGGGATTGCATTGAATCCATAGATTGCTTTGGGTAGTATGGACATTTTAACAATGTTAATTCTACCAATCCATGAACACAGTATATTCTTTCATTTGTTTATATATTTTTCTATAAGTTTTGCATTTTTTATTCTGACATAATGCAAGTAGTTTTAGATCTTAACTTTATATACTAGTAAACTGAGAATTGGTCATAATTTCTGCACTTTCAAACTGATAAATGATGCACTTACTCAATACATTATCTCAAATAATACACAAAACCCTTCCATTTGTGTGCATTAATCCCATTTCACAGATAATTTACCTAGATCTAGACCAATAAAAACCCTGGAAAGATATGAAGCCATCTGAATATACCTTTAGGCTTTCTCTTGGCTAAAGAAACAAACAAACAAACAAAAAAAACAACCCTACCTGAAGAGAAAATACAATATTTAGCTTCTAAAATATGGACATGCTTTCTCTTCTTGTCAACCCAAAGTACTAGAAAAGTCAGTACCAGAAAGGAAATCCCAAAGTGGCTCTGAAATGCCCCCAAACTAGATACCAGCTGTCTCTCGGCCGATTTTTTGCATTGAGTTGATAGAGTAATTTGAGTTAACGAACTCCTTAACGAGCTCGGTCTCGGAACGAATTAAACTCGTAAGTCAAGGCCCCACTGTACCAGAAAGGAAATCACAAAGTGGCTCTGAAATGCCCCCAAACTCACACTGCTACTCAACTCTAAGGCTAGACCAATCAAACTCTTTTTATAAATGTGTTTGCCCTATACTTATAATCTTACCAGCATTTATTAAAAACTTTGAAATAGTAGAAATGGGTTGATCATCCTAAGGAAACAGGACTCTCAGCTGCCATAAGCAAAATTCAATATACAGGGCACCACATATAATGTATTAAATTGTATCAAAAAACTACTACATAGAAAAATGTTAAGTTGGGACATAGTTGCAGCATAAATCTTACCAGAAAAATAACAAACACAAACTAATAAACTAATAACCACTAATGTTAGCCAAAGTGTAGGGCAATTCACATACAGGACATTCAAATGACAAACATCTGAAAAGATACTTGATCTTACTAATCAGAGTCAGAAAAATACAAATTAGATAAACTAATGTAGCAAATTAGCTAGACAAAAAAAATGTAAAAGGAATAGCTTCTAGTGATGAGGAGCATTTTAATAAGTGGTAAAGGGAATAGAAATTTTGGTGACCATGGAAGTAATCTGGGAAATGGCATTAAAAAAAATCTGTCAATAGCTGTTAAAATTTGAAATACCATAAACTTTGACCCATAAATCCTATATTTAAAATGATCTTATATAAATAAAACAGCCAGGACATATACATGTGCAATAAATTTTACTATAAGGATATTTATGTGCTAGGATTTTATTATATTTATAGCTGCACAAAGAAAAAAATAACAATTGTCAATGGTGAAGTTGTTAATAATTATATCAAATCTGAATGTGATATATATTAAATTACTGGAGAAAATGACCATGATATGTTTAAGCTCAGCAAGCTATATAAATAAAATTTATGCATAAATATGTCTAACAGCCTTCATTGTAAACAACTACAGCAATAAGCCATGCATATATGTGTGCATATTTTTATGTTTGTCCATATGAGAATTTATAAAGAAATTAAAAAATACAAGTCATGCTGTTATTATTGGTTAATTCAGCATGGTGTAAGGAGATTAAGAACATTTACCTTACACTTTGGATTGATTATCTAGCTTAAATAAACATGTACTACTTTCATAATTTATGTAGAGAATACATTTTTAAGAAGTATAAATTGTGTTTTAATGGAATAAATGAAATATTGTCACTCAATTTTTCAGGGAAAAAATGTTGTTTTATTTAGCTGTAGCCTCATTTCCAATTTTTTTCAACCTCACTTTCATCATGAGTGTTTATTTGGATATTTCTCTGGTCCATGGTGTCTCAATTAAAGGCTAAAACATCTGAAGTGCATAGTTTATTCCATACAGAGCCCTAATATGGCTTAGAGTATGTAGCCTTTTGGCAGGTGCGTTTCTTCTAAAGAAATGAGTATTCTATCATCTCAATATAAGACCTTTCTTTCTTTCAAGTTTCTCTGCTTTCTCTGAATATTACAAACACTGCAACATAATCAAATAAATAAACAATGCATATTTATCATCTTAATACTCCAGTCCTCTACTAGACAATGTACCGAAGACAGTAAGCAGCCATTAACTGCTACTCAACTCTAAGGCTAGACCAATCAAACTCTTTTTATAAATGTGTTTGCCCTATATTTATAATCTTACCAGCATTTATTAAAAACTTTGAAATAGTAGAAATGGGTTGATCATCCTAAGGAAACAGGACACTCAGCTGCCATAAGCAAAATTCAATATACAGGGCACCACATATAATGTATTAAATTGTATCAAAAAACTACTACATAGAAAAATGTTAAGTTGGGACATAGTTGCAGCATAAATCTTACCAGAAAAATAACAAACACAAACTAATAAACTAATAACCACTAATGTTAGCCAAAGTGTAGGGCAATTCACATACAGGACATTCAAATGACAAACATCTGAAAAGATACTTGATCTTACTAATCAGAGTCAGAAAAATACAAATTAGATAAACTAATGTAGCAAATTAGCTAGACAAAAAAAAATGTAAAAGGAATAGCTTCTAGTGATGAGGAGCATTTTAATAAGTGGTAAAGGGAATAGAAATTTTGGTGACCATGGAAGTAATCTGGGAAATGGCATAAAAAAAAATCTGTCAATAGCTGTTAAAATTTGAAATACCATAAACTTTGACCCATAAATCCTATATTTAAAATGATCTTATATAAATAAAACAGCCAGGACATATACATGTGCAATAAATTTTACTATAAGGATATTTATGTGCTAGGATTTTATTATATTTATAGCTGCACAAAGAAAAAAATAACAATTGTCAATGGTGAAGTTGTTAATAATTATATCAAATCTGAATGTGATATATATTAAATTACTGGAGAAAATGACCATGATATGTTTAACCTCAGCAAGATATATAAATAAAATTTATGCATAAATATGTCTAGCCTCCTTCATTGTAAACAACTACAGCAATAAGCCATGCATATATGTGTGCATATTTTTATGTTTGTCCATATGAGAATTTATAAAATTAAAAAATAATACAAGTCATGCTGTTATTATTGGTTAATTCAGCATGGTGTAAGGAGATTAAGAACATTTACCTTACACTTTGGATTGATTTTCTAGCTTAAATAAACATGTACTACTTTCATAATTTATGTAGAGAATATATTTTTAAGAAGTATAAATTGTGTTTTAATGGAATAAATGAAATATTGTCACTCAATTTTTCAGGGAAAAAATGTTGTTTTATTTAGCTGTAGCCTCATTTCCAATTTTTTTCAACCTCACTTTCATCATGAGTGTTTATTTGGATATTTCTCTGGTCCATGGTGTCTCAATTAAAGGCTAAAACATCTGAAGTGCATAGTTTATTCCATACAGAGCCCTAATATGGCTTAGAGTATGTAGCCTTTTGGCAGGTGCGTTTCTTCTAAAGAAATGAGTATTCTATCATCTCAATATAAGACCTTTCTTTCTTTCAAGTTTCTCTGCTTTCTCTGAATATTACAAACACTGCAACATAATCAAATAAATAAACAATGCATATTTATCATCTTAATACTCCAGTCCTCTACTAGACAATGTACCGAAGACAGTAAGCAGCCATTATCACTCAATCCCTCCTGCTCAGAAACTAATAAAAACACATTAATAATGAAATATAGTTAAATATAAAGTGCTTTGTAACAAGATGAAGCAATAGCCAACGTACACATTATATAATTAAATATACACCTCCACGAAATTCTCATCACTGAGACTGGTCTGGCTGCAGAAAGAGCCAGACTTATGATTAGAAGAAAAGACAGTGAATGAGGTTAAAATACGTCCATAGAGCAAAGGCATCTAGATTGTATTGAGATATATATAAGGATCTCATATTGAATGAAGGGTTCTTACCTGAAGAAATAGATTGAGTATGACAACTCTTTTAACAAAAACAAAACAAATTAACTTACAAAACCACCCCAGAAAACAAGCATGCAGACACCACCTACATTCTCTGCAGGCCAGAGGCAAGTAAACAAGATTGACCATTGTCTGAGAGTGTTCGAGGTGCCCTAGATTTTATAGATGGATGTGTCTGCTGACAGCATAACAGATATATAACAGTAGGTAAGACCCATTCACGTGGAGGTTAACGTACATGGAACATTATGTTATGTTAGAGGAATTGGCAGAATGGCAAGAATCTCAGTCACCTAGAAATGATTCAAGAAACTCCAAGACAGATCCCACAGTTGGTAGCCATTTCTCATGGGTCTCACATTTTGTGAGCAAAAAATTGGTTGCTTTTGTTTCAACCTGTCTTTTTAAGGATGTTTGTATAACAAAAATTTTTGGAATTTAAAGATAGTAGTGTTTCCCTTTTGAGCAAAGAGCAGGGACACTTATTGCCTGGTATAATAACAATAATAACTCCCGCAAAAGATAGGCATACTTATTCCCCATTAAAAAAGATCTGGGTTCCTTAAGGTTAGGGTTCCCTTCTGTGTTGAAACCTATCTGGCCCTATTTGTGTTTCTCCATGAGACTTGAGACAGGGAAAATAGATGCAAATATGTTGCTCTGCCACTTAATGTGTCATGAATAATACAGTCCTTTTTCTTTGACCCAGGAGTTTTGTGTCTTTCCCCAGCATCTATGAGATGTGGCAGGCTAATTTGTGAGCTTGCAAGTAGGGTAAAATCTGAGGCTCTTCACAGTTCTTGACAGTATTAGAGAAAGGATGGGGTAATTACAGAGATGCGGGTTTTGGGACCAGGGAGAATTAGGGCCTGTGACACAGATAAGATGATTTGTTAAGGAGTTGGAGGTCAGTAGCAAACATATTGTAATTTAGAAAAATATTTGTTTACAATGGGTTGCAACCTTCAGAAAGAGAAAAAAGGAAGAGAGGGAATGAGAGGGGAAGGGAAGTAAAGAGGGAGAAGGAAGGAAGGAAGGAAGGAAGGAAGGAGGGAAGGAAGGAAGGGAGGGAGGAAGGGAGGGCTGGTTACCACTGTGGTTCTAGAAACACTGCATATGGAAGTTTTCTAAATCTGAAAAGGTATGTAGATTTTTATGAGAAGATTCTTTTGGTTTGATAAATTCAACATTGTTGTAATGTTGGTTAATAAGTGTTTTGATATGGTTAACATATATGGTTTTAAATTTGCTTAAAATATTTTGGCTGCACAAAGTGATAGAATTATAAAGTTCAGCTCTAGGATTTTCATTATTTCTTTAACAAGATTGCCCTAGATACCTTTCCCATCAAAATAAGACTTTTTTATCTTAAAATTTGTTAACAAATCCATTACATATTTTTGAAAATAATTCCAAATGCATATGATTTGCAGCAAAGCTGTATTATGTGTGATTCAATAATCTTCATTCTCCTTCTCAATAGGAAGTATCCCAAATCAAGAGACTTATTATAGGTTTAAAATAATAATTTAAAATAATGATGAAAATTCTGATTTATTTAAATAACACATATATGAAAAACTTGTGAAGCAGTATTTTTATAAATTTGCAGAACTGTGACTTTATTGATCAAAGGTAGGAAATATCTTAAATGAGACATTTTGGTTCTTACAGTATCAAAAGCCACATTTTAAAGTGGTCTCAGCAAATTCTCTCAAAAAAGTAAAGCTGATAGAAAAGAATAATGAATACATGCATGTGCTAGGTTTCATACTGAGTCTTTTTAAATCATGTGGCTTACTTGAGCTTCTCTTTTTTTAAAGTATTCTTTGGTTAACATTCATTAACCATACCCTGCTGATAATAAGAAAAAAAATTTATAGGCAGCTGGATGAGAGCAAATATGCCAAGTTGAATTGCCCTGGACCTATGAGGCAAAGAGTTATTTTTCTCCAACTCCACTGTTTATTAAACATGTTACCAAGTAAAATGTATGTTAAAATTCTCTTTAAAAAATTTACATGTATTATTGAGTGTCAATCATTATCCCATATAAGTATTTTCTGGTTAACTAACGAATACTTATATACATATAAACATACCTGTATGTACTAGGTATGTAGTATATGTGTATATGTGTGTAAGAGAGAAAGCAGGAGATAGAATATATATGTGTATATGTATGTGTGCATTTAAATGTACACATTTTTGCACATGTACATATAATATACATAGACACAAACATAGAGATTATTGATAATTTATAACAATAATCTGTGGAGCTCAATATTCAATTCATCAGCTCTGAATTGATTCTAATATCTGACAATATCCATAATCTTACACAAGAAAAGTTTAGTGGCATAGGAAAAAGCAATTTTATTTAAAAACATAGTTTAAATAAAAACCCATGATCTCCTCACTTAGTTGATAATGTAGCACTATTTATTAATCCTCTCTGGTCAACATTAGGTCTCATACCCTTTAGAGCAGGGGTCCTCAAACTTTTTAAACAGGGGGCCAGTTCACTGTCCCTTAGACCATTGGAGGGTCGGACTATAGTTTAAAAAAAAACTATGAACAAATTCCTATGCACACTGCACATATCTTATTTTGAAGTAAAAAAACAAAACGGGAACAAATACAATATTTGTATTTGCATGTGGCCCGCGGGCCATAGTTTGAGGACCCCTGCTTTAGAGACTTTCCAAACACCTTTTTCTCATAAAAAAAAAATCTACAAATCTATCCACTTTATTATTAAATCTGCATCTATCTACATAATACTTTTCTGATATCTTATTGTTGGAAGCTGAATTGCATGTACTCATTTAATTTCCCACTCAGGAAATGTATTCTACCTATTGTTTTTCCTGTATGGGAATTATTACCAACTAGAGGCCGGTGCATGAAAATTTATGCACTGGAGGGGGAGTCCCTCAGCCCAGCCTGTCCCCTCTCACAGTCTGGGAGCCCTCAGGGGCGGGAGGCAACCCGGCGATCAGGGAAAGGCGACGCCCCCATCATACCTCTGCTGCTGCCACTGCCAGCAGCACAAGCCTTGGCCGGCCCTGGTTACTTGAGCCTCGGCCAGCCCTGGGAGGCTGGGCAGCCACCTTCCAACGCTTGCCTGCACCTTGGGCCAGCCCTGGGCAACTAAGGGGCTGAGGGGACTGGGCACTGCTATTGTGTGGCTGTGGGCACCGCTATCTTTGAGGGCATGGCAGTCAATTAGCATATTCTCTCCATATTGGCTGTGGGTGCCGCCATCTTTGTGGGTGGGGTATTCAATTAGCATATTTCCTCCTTATTGGCTGTGGGCTCTGCCATCTTCGAGGGCAAGGCAGTCAATTAGCATATTCCCTCCTTATTGGATGTGGGTGCCACCATCTTTGTGGGTGGGGTATTCAATTAGCATATTCCCTCCTTATTGGCTGTGGGCTCTGCCATCTTCGAGGGCAAGGCAGTCAATTAGCATATTCCCTCCTTATTGTCTGTGGGCACCATCTTTGCAATGGTGTGAGGGTCAATTAGCATATTCCCTCTTTATTAGATAGGATAGTGCCAACAACCTGAGCTTTCTGGTCACCTTTAGTGTGTAAACATGCTTCCCAGTTTCCTCTATCATATTGTCCATGACAAAAACATCAAATATGATTACCACTAAATTAAAATATAAAGCTCCGCGCAAGCCTTGGCTGGCCCTGGTTACTTGAGCCTCGGCCAGCCCTGGGAAGCTGGGCAGCCATCTTCCAAGGCTTGCCTGCACCTTGGGCCGGCCCTGGGCAGCTAGGGGGCTGAGGGGACTGGGCACTGCTATTGTGTGGCTTTGGGCACCGCCATCTTTGAGGGCATGGCAGTCAATTAGCAAATTCTCTCCATATTGGCTGTGGGTGCTGCCATCTTTGTGGGTGGGGTAGTCAATTAGCATAATCTCTCCTTATTGGCTGTGGGCTCTGCCATCTTTGAGGGCACGGCAGTCAATTAGCATATTCCCTCCTTATTGGATGTGGGTGCCACCATCTTTGTGGGTGGGGTATTCAATTAGCATATTCCCTCCTTATTGGCTGTGGGCTCTGCCATCTTTGAGGGCACGGCAGT
The DNA here is from genome assembly GCF_000412655.1 of Myotis brandtii. Classification (NCBI taxonomy): domain Eukaryota; kingdom Metazoa; phylum Chordata; class Mammalia; order Chiroptera; family Vespertilionidae; genus Myotis; species Myotis brandtii. Next base: position 2,516,760 of record NW_005369942.1, on the reverse strand, counting down.
CAATTAGCATATTCCCTCCTTATTGTCTGTGGGTGCCGCCATCTTTGCGATGGTGTGAGGGTCAATTAGCATATTCCCTCTTTATTAGATAGGATAGTGCCAACAACGTGAGCTTTCTGATCTCCTTTAGTGTGTAAACATGCTTCCCAGTTTCCTCTATGATATTGTCCATGACAAAAACATCAAATATGACTACCACTAAATTAAAATATAAAGCTCTAAATGTAGGTGTTATTGAAAAAATAGACCAGGGGTGGGCAACCTCTGGCACGCATGCCAAACATGGCATGCCAGTAACTTCTCCTGGCATGCGAAACCCTCTCTTATAATCTTCCATTTACAATTTTTTTCTTAATATCAACTTTTTTATTTTTCAGATAAATTCAGTGTAGGTGCATCTTAGATAAATAAATAATTTTACATAACAAGTTATCTTAAAGACCATAGACAAGTTGTTTCCCTCACTGTTTTTCAAAATCACCCCTGAATGTGACTGGCATGTAGGCACCATCCATTCTTTGCTTTTACCTTCAAACAGAAATGACCTTTCCATAAATCAGAAGTTAGGAATTTTCCTCCTCTGTTAGCTATTGATATAGACTTCTTAACTTCCGCCCCCTCCATATAATTATAGGTAAGGACTTAGAAGAGGCTCTGGTGCACTCTTCTTGCTCAATCCCAGATATTATACAATTCCCGTTTTAAGATGAACTTCTGTTTGGGCCCATCCAACTTTATGACGTGGAGGGTGTCTTTGTTTGCTTGGGTTGCTATAACAAAATGCCACTGACTGGGTAATTCATAAACAGCAGATATTGGTTTTTGACCATTCTGGAAACTAAAAGGTTAAGGTAGAGTGCCAGCATGGCCAGGTGAAGGCTCTTTGCTGGGTTGCAGACTGCTCATTGCATCCTTAGGTGGCAGAAGGACTAGGGATCTCCCTGCTGTCTACTTTATAAGAGCATGAATCTCATTCATGAGGGTTCCACCATCAGTACCTAATCACCCCACAAAGACTTTACCTTATACTACCATCGCCTTTGGGAGTTAGCAGATTGACATATGAATTGGGGGTAGACACAAACATTCATACCATAGCAGAATGTCTGACATAACCCAGATCATACCAGAGCAGTCCTGTATGCATGATCACTTGGTGGCCTGCCGTCTAGTGTTCTGTCTCTTCAGAATCCCAGCAGCATGCCAAGAGCTACAGCTAGAAAGGCACACAAAAATCTGCTAAGGATAGATTGGCTATGTTCCAGAATTTCAGTCGACTTTGTTGTGATTTTTCATCCCTTTGGAGCATATACGTGATACACCATGGCTAAAATAATTTAGCCACCTCTTGTTCATCCTGGCTGGTGAACTTGATATTGTTATTTTAATGGATCAGTGAGACATCCTGTGGTATGCCCAGGCAGTACAGAAAGACATACTGCATAGCATCACTTATGTGGATTCTAAAAAAAAAAAAAAAAAAGTGAAGAACTCACAGAAACAGAGTATAATCATTTCAAAATCTTCAGGGAACATTGAGCTTTCAGGTTGGATTCCCTCATTGCTTTAGCTAAAACTCACTGGTACCGTCATAGGATATATCATGGGTGATGGAAAGGGAAAAGTTGATGAATTTTTCACTGTGCAGAACAATGGTTTATAATGTATGTAAGTCTTTATAAAGTGTTCCTCCTTGAGGTAGGTGTGGAATATGGCAATGCATTCTTCTATACAGGTATGATAATTCATAAAAATCAAATCTCAGAAAATTCAGCAAGCCAGGAGTGTTTCTACAGTCTCTAAACTTACAAGGAATTTTCATATAATGGAGTGGTTGGAGCAATCCATGTAACAGTAACTATTGCTTCAGCAATCAGTTGTGAATTTGGTACTGTAATACTTATTTTCTGATTGTACCAACCTTGATGGAATATATCTGATGCTTAAAAGTTTAGACTTTCACCATAACACAAACAGTGTGGTTTTAGAAAGCTTTGGCAAGTTAAATAGCCCCTCAGGACTGCACGCAGACAGTCTCTTTCTCTAATCTTCCCCTGTAGAGGAAGCAGGCATTTGACTTCCATGATGTTCAAGTGTGGTTTTAGAAAGCTTTGGCAAGTTAAATAGCCCCGCAGGACTGCACGCAGCAGACAGTCTCTTTCTCTAATCTTTCCCTGTAGAGGAAGCAGGCATTTGCCTTCCATGTTGTTCAGTTATTAAGAAGAGTCCTAACTGTTTATCAACAGATTTTCTCCTTTGCTTTCTTTAAACTGGGCAGAGAGATTTTACTATATATAGCTTATTATCTCATCAAGCTAATGGCTGTGTGGCCTGTGGAGGTGTAGGTGGTAGGCAGACAAGGGGAATACACTGGGTTCACTCCCCAGGAATCCCATGTGAAATTCAGACTCTCGTATTTAAACCTTTGGGCTGATATTATATTTTTACTAGATTATTATTTGGTACATCTTCTCCATTAAAATGAGAAAGTAAACTATCGGTGTTTACACTGTACTTTTCTCGTATTAGTGAATGCACTACATTGAAACCCACTTTTATGGTCCAAAAAGAAATCTGATAAAACTTATTAGTACATATAAAACAACAACAACAAAATGTAGCTCATAAATGTCATTATCCAGAATGCTCATCAGCAGTATACCTAAGAAAATAAGTTACAACACACTTTATATTGATTCATATTGCAATAGTTCACCCAAAGCTACTTAACTGAACTGAAAAATTGTAACACTGGGCTTATTAATACTGATTTTGATACCTTAAGACAGGCTATAAAAAATAATATGCACATTGGCAACAACTTCTCCTGATAGAGGAGCAGAGTGACAAGGAAGAAATAAGCAAACAAATAAAAGTGTGCATAAATAGCCAGTACCGTCTACTGAAATATAAATTCTCTAGGAGAGATAATCTTGGGGAAAGAAAAAATGCTTGTTCAAGTTCCACAATTCTTTGCATCATACTTTTGCTATAATTCTTTTCCTCTAACTATAAGGGACTATTTTGTCAGTGTTATCGAGCAGACAGAATCCTCTCTTCAGTGCTTGTTCATTTTCTGTTTACTTTGATATTTAAAGGCTATGAGAGAAATAGAAATTTCCCTTAATCCGGTTTCTTTTGTCATATATCACATTCAAGCAATAAATGGAAGGTCCATTTATCTTACATCAAAGTATACTAGGAATCTGTAGTTGTACTTAGAAATACTTTAATTAATCTAATCAATTTGCCTAAACTAACTTGAATTTGCTAAAATATAAATAAGGTTAATTCAGTTACTGTTTCATCATTTCACCATTATCATTATCAAAAATCCTATATAATAAAAGGCTAACATGCAAATTGCCCCTTTGACCCAGAGTTCAACTGGAAGTTTGACTGGGAGTTCGACAAGGGGGCGGGGCCGGATGGCCAACCTCCCACCTCCCCTACCCCCAGCCAGCCCGGCCCACACCTGTGCACGAATTTGTGCACCAGCCCACTAGTCTATACTAATAATAGCCTAGGTTCGTGGTCGGCAAACTGCCGCTCGCAAGCCACATTCGGCTTTTTGGCCCCTTGAGTGTGGCTCTTCCACAAAATACCACGTGCAGGCACATGTACAGTGCGATTGAAACTTCGTGGCCCATGCGCAGAAGTCGGTTTTTGGCCTGGGCGAGTCTATTTTGAAGAAGTACTGTTGATATTTGGCTCTGTTGACTAATGAGTTTGCTGACCAATGGCCTAGGTGGTCATCATGCCCTCATGCCATGATGCCCTCATGCCATCACAAGGAGGCTGTGTACGCAGCAGGCGGGCACAGGTAGGCGGGGCCTGGGGGTCTTGCAGCTGTGCATGCCGCAGAGGCAGGACCCCTGACTCCAGCCTACCTCTTTGGGGCAATCCATTGAGGAGCCCCGGGGTCCCAGGTCTCGCACAATTTCGCACGCCGGGTCACTAGTATTTAATAAAAATGCATTTCCACTTAACCTAGTTGTGGTTGCTTACATAGAAGTTGATCATATATAACTATGGGCTATTAATGACAAACTGTATGTTGTACAGTAAATCAAAAATTTGTATTGCAGTTTTCCAGTGGTTTATAGAGGCAGATTGTTTAGACCAGTGGTTCCCAACCTTTTTTGGGCATGCCCCACCTAAGCATGTCTAAAATCCTGATGCCCCGCTGTGACATACAATTCTTATAATTCAAAAAATGAACTCCTATTCACGTGGAGGAAGGCTAAAAGGTCATTAACTTGGTCTAAACAAGTTTCCAAAGAACATGGCATCCATGAAAGAGAAAAATAAAAGAATGAAAGAACAGGTGAAGTACTGAGGAAGAAATCACTAAGAAATTGTTAAAAAAAATAATATGAAGTGATATGAAAAAATAGCAAATAAAGTTTCAAAACATATAATAGAGAACTGAAATACAAAATATGTCGCAATATGTGTTTATGTACTGTATACGAGGCCCCTAGAACCATAAGAAATGCAAAAAGTTTAATGTTAATAACTCATTCTCGAATTGTTCCCCTTAAAAATCAAACTGCCCCTGTGGGGCATGTGCCCCACATTGGGAACCACTGGTTTAGACCACAGCACTTATCCTCACATATGTAAACCAAATTTAAATAAATTTTAAATATTTAAGTCTATATTTGTGTCACACTTAACACAATTTAGCCTCTAACCTATAAAATAAAGATATCAAGTTTCATTTACCTCTCATTTATATCTTAAGAGAAGTCTAAAAGCAGAATATGGTCTTGTGAAGTGGAGAGATTTTTCATTTAAATCTAATGCTCTACATTAGTCCCTTCATTTTGAGATGTCTCTCAAATTCTCTGGCACCAGCGTCATAGAAATTCAAGTCAGAGATTGTCATATTTAGCAAAGCAATCATATAAAGAGGCATTCTTTTTCCTGAAAATAAGAGAGTTCATGAAAAATAACATGGAATGAGAAATACAAATAAAGCTTAAGGTGGAGAAAGATTTTTACATGAACATGAACTCAGAGAGAGGTTGCTATTTGATACGTACACTTGAACCCCCAGAGAGAAACAGCCATGTGGAATTATCATTAGGTTTCTGGGAGTGTGGAAACTTTATTTCACTTGCCAGGATATGTGAAGCAAAGCCGAGTTCCCAAATGTGTAACTGTCTGGCAGGCATAGTTTTATTTTTAAAAATTTTACAACTGTTGGTTAAAACTTCAGCCATTTCAAGACACTGGATGGATTTTTTTTTAATACTATAGCAAAAGTATTGATTTGTATTCAAAGTTTGATACTCTCCAGAAAAGTTAAAGAGAAACAAATAGCTAGATAACTCAGAAAAACCCGTTTTCTTTTGACAGAAAGACAAACAATAAAAACCATCCATTTGGGTTTTACATTTAAGTATATTGTTGTGCTCTTACTGATACAATGGAATGACATTCTCAGAGTAAGAATAGGGGTGGGATAGGGGACAAATGCCTTAACGAAACAATAAAACATCAGTGAACAATTGTGGCTGTAAATGTACCATCATTTTGAATGAATGTGCTAGTCTCCCTTCTATTCCCCATAACAATCAGGTTTCCCTATCATAAAAAGGAAAATACTTTCAAATGAACGGAAATATTCCTCTCATGAAAATGTAACCTTCCTGTTTCTTCCTTATATAGAAGAGCTGAATGTGGGGGCAGCAGGAACTGCTCCAGGTGTTAGACCAGTGGGGTCAGACTGACCTGGGTTCAGCAACCTCTGTACTTGAGTTCTGGCTAGGAAAGAATTCAGAGCCAAGACTCAAACTACAAGAGAACATGTGTTTGGATAATCACAGAGGTGGAAGAAGTAATTCTTGGACAAAATGGGTTTAGGAAACAAGTTATACAGGTAAAGGAAGGGTCCTTGGAGCTTAGAAGTGAAGAAGGTAAAGGTGATGTGCTTGGGTTCAGCAACCTCTGTACTTGAGTTCTGGCTAGGAAAGAATTCAGAGCCAAGACTCAAACTACAAGAGAACATGTATTTGGATAATCACAGAGGTGGAAGAAGTAATTCTTGGACGAAATGGGTTTAGGAAACAAGTTATGCAGGTAAAGGAAGGGTCCTTGGAGCTTAGAAGTGAGGAAGGTAAAGGTGATGTGCTTGGGGGGGAAGGGGAGGGAAAAGAGAAAGGCCCAGGGGTGCTCCCAGGAGGGCGAGCTCCCTAAGTCCGTGGTCCTAGGGGTTTAAGGGTGAAGGTTTTAGGGGAGGTCCCAGGGGAAGATCTCAATAGAATGTTCAGTAGCTTTCCTGGTGTGTCCTTTCAGGGTCTAGGTGTCCACTGACTGATCGGTCAGTGCCAGGCCAGGAGGTAATTATTCAAAGTAGCTGGTCCTGAGGTCAGTCTTGGCCTTGGCGTTGTGTGTTTGGTTTTGCTGCTTTTCTAGTTCTGTAGCTGAAATACCACTGGGGCCTAGATGTTATGACTGGAGAGGAAAGGTCAGGGGGTCCAAACCATATGACCATCCATATGCTGGGGGAGGAAAGGTCACCCTGGGGGCAAGATCCCATGCTCGGCACCCAGGGCTTTCGGCCCCTGGTGACCCTCTGCACCTGGCCCATCGTCCTGGCTCTGCTCATGTCTGTTTGCCTATCACAGAACAGGTTTTAAAATATCCTGCTCATCTGATGATTTCATTTTTATGTTTGTAAAAATATAAAAGCCAAAATGATATTTTTTGGTCACTTTTAACCCATTCTTATTTATATATATTTTGTATTCATGTCTATTTTTTCTCACATTAAAAATTTACACTTTAAAGATACCAATTATAAGCAATGTAATTAATATTTTAAAAAATAATTATCAGTATGGAAACTTTAGGTCTATGATAATGAATAATAAAATATTCTCTTGTTAATTAATGGACAAAGTAAGATACATAGAATGTTTAGAAAATATAGATATTTTTATCTTGAAGCTATTTAAGCTTTGTATTTATAATTTTATTTCAAAGTCTGTATTAGTCTTTTTGTGGAAGAAAAAGGGGTTCTACAGAAAATAACCTCACAAGGTGATCTGATTATAGATTCCTGCCTGGACAGGTCATGGTGGGTAGTCACATCGAAGACATAAAGTTTTATTTTTGCCTTAAGCAAGCCCTATCCATTGTTTTTGTGCATTTAGGTTAACACACCTTTGAATTAAGTGTAGCCACCCTCAAGAATGCACATAATCTTGTTAACCATTTTATAATCCTATCCCCAGCTTACTTTCTCCCATCTTCCTGTATTCTTTAATTCTTTCTTTAATTTCAAATGTATAAAGAAACTGCAAAATTATCACTGGCCAGAGCATTTAAGGGCTTGCGTCCCAGCAACTGCCCTCAGTTTGGCTCAAATAAATTCTTATAAAAATTCTCTACAGGTTTTGACATTTCTTACGTTGACAGAATTAAAGGAAATAGAGCAAATAGAGCTAGCATAATTGATCATTTCTGCAATTAATAATTTCATACTTTCTGAAGTTACACATCACATATTCATGAAACAGACTTTTTCCCAAGAAATGGGAACTCTTATGAAATAAACATATGGGTATCTGGAATTCTCTCATCTTTGGAATTTTATCTGGGTCCCTTTGCAGTCATATCTTCAACTTACTCAAATACTGATAGTACTTTTAACTTTTTGTATGATCTATTCTGTTTATTTTATTCTTTTCTGTGTATGCCCTTATTTACCTCCAGTTCTAAACTTTCTTCCTTTTTTTAAAATTAAGTTCTCATTTGGGAAACTGACTTTAAAAATAAACACTTTGCTCTGTAGATCTTGTCCTTGCAATTCGCTTATTGTGAGAAAATTCCTTTAGGCCTCACAGTTTTTGACAGTAGATACAGACTCCCTAGACTTAACACTTTTTTTTTTTATTAACTGGCACTTGAACATGTTCCTGACCATGTTTGCTTTCTTTAAACCTATGTAGCAAGAAAGATAACATTGCCTTTAAAATATTTTTCTCTCTTTTGACCAATAAAACTCAATTGAAAACTCATACATCACTATAAATATTCACAATTATAATATTCAGGAACTCTTCTCAGAGACTTAATCAACAATATGAAGAGCATCCACAAATAATACACAGTAATCGAGCTTTATATATCATGGGCCTTTTCAGTTTGTGAGTAAGCAGATCATATAACCTCTATCTCTAAATTGTAATGCTCTAAAAGTTCCACTGCACAGCTCCAGAAAATCCAGTATACTACACAACAAACACCTTCCTAAATATTTCCAAACATCCAGGAGGCAATTTCATTGTCCACAGATCTTGCCCGTTTAAGGCTCAGTTTTGCTGCTGCTCCATTGGGACTACACAGCTCAAGCCACACAGCTCACCAAAATGCTGCCTTGAGATGGCAGTTTCACGCCTGACTCTATTGCTATCACTGCAATGCCTGTTGCAGTTGGCATTCCACTTCATCATTCTTTTGAACTGAGAGCAGTGTCATTATCCACAATGCAGGAAGGGAGAAATCTCATAATGAGGCTCTTCAAGACTCAGAAACAGACAGTGGGGAGTTCTGTGAGTTTTACCCTCTCTACTGTGGCCAGCTAAGATGTCCTTCAACAAATACTCCTGATGGGAATTTTTCCATGATAACTCTATCTGGCCACCATGACCAGAGTGCTCACTACCATGATTACTACTGCCACTTTAGATATAATGAGAGATCCTTTGAGATTATAACTGAGGATGAGACCTATCCCAGGAGTTTGCGGCATGGACCCTGCTCTAGTTTCTGCCTGCCCTTCATTGCTTTCCAAAGCCAAGTTGTTTATTAAATGTCATCTAATACGTATAACTACCATCCAGATAAGTGTAGTCCAATGGAAGCTATGCTATCATTCCTGGAAGAGGATCCCATATTTATTTTGAATCTTCCTTTCCATCACCCTGTCACACACATTCAATACACTGTGCCACATTCCAGCTTATTGTGGGAAAATTCCTTTAGGCCTCACAGTTTTTGACAGATCCAAGATTTGCTACCAAAATAATTTCACATAAAGTAGTCTCAGTTTCTTTTTACTTTTACAGTTCTTTGTTATTTTTGTTCAGTATGTTTTTTATGTCTCATTAATTTTCACAGCTAGTTATACTCTTCTATTAAAAACCATTCAAGTTTTTTTTTGTCATAATTCTTGATATAGAACATAGAGCATAGAAAAAAAGATATGCATACAATGGAATGGAATGACTGCATAGACCCACAAACTTAGTATGTTTCACACTATCTATTTCCAACTCTGTAAAATAACTAGGTGTATTTCATATAAAATCCTTTTGAAACATGAATGGTATATATACATATATATGTGTGTGTAGATATAGACATAGATATAGATATAGATATAGGTAGATTATATGTAGATATATATCAGGAATGCAATCTTAATTTTGCCATTTTCAACTTTCTCTTTTAATAAGTTAAAGATTTTAGGTTACTTCTATTATTTCATCCAGTTTAAAATTTCTATAACTTTACCTTTTTGCTTCTTTCCTACCAAAGTTTAATGCCACACTTCTTTTTTCTTTGTCTTCTTTAGCTTGTATCCCCTATTAAAATAGCTTATACAAAAAATAACAAAACAACACATAATATATCATCAAATCACTAGATTTTTCTGGGATTTTTAAAAGTTCAATTGCGATCTGTTTTTGGTGTGCACCACTCAAGGGGACCTACTGTTTCAGGAAAACAGTACGCCTTCAGATTCTCCCATGCTCAAACTGAGAGTATACTTCCTCCAGGCTGCTGCAAGGCAATGACTGAGCATGTCAGGGCTACTAAAGATGGGCCATTTCTGCCCAAGATGTCACTCCTTCCATGAGAAACCATTCTCAGGATCTCCCCATCAACAGTCTCAGAGCAGTTCTACAACCTGAGCCTTCTTATCTCCTCTTCCTCCTTTCCTCTCCACTCCCATAGGTGTCACACCCATGTCACGTTGTGAGGACTCTTTCCACCAGGCATGAGCCCTCCCTCTTTAACCTTGGTTGGCATTTACCACATAAATCTCATTTGTCTAATCATATCTTGATATCTGCTTCTCAGATGATATGAACAGAAAGTATTGCTACTGAGAATGGTTCAAGAAAAGGAACAGAGATCAATTAGGGACTGGCTCACTTGCTGCCTGGCTATCATGGAGAATCTAATCCTGAGAAAAATATGGAAAAAAAGTGGTGACTCAGTTGCTTAATATTTCACTGGTAATAACTTAGGGAAATGTCTTAGTGGAAAGGAATACCATTGCTGGTGTGATGATGCAGTTATTTGAATGATGGGGGTAGGGTAGTGGAGATTGGATTGGGGCAATGCTCTAAGGACAGTGGATTTAGATGGCTATTCTTAAGTAATATTGATGTGCTGTACTGCTGAACAAAAGAAAGTTAATTTGGACATGTGTAGTATGAACCATAAAAGTTAGATTGCTTTATTTTGCATCCCCTATCACAAAAACAGAGGCACAGTGCCTAAAGAGCCTCTTAGGATTCCAAAAGCAACACATTTCACATTTAGAATTACTACTTTGGCCCACATACTAGGAGACTCAGAAAGCTGTTTGGCTTCAGTGGGGTTCTGAACAGGAAACGGCTTTATAGCCAATCCTGGCTGCAGTGCAAGCAGCTCTTGGCTTGGATCATAGTATCTGGCAGACTCTATGAAGTTGGAGATTTCAGGGGTGAGAAGACACAAGTATAGTATTTACATGATCCAGTGAGAGAATCATAATGCAGTTCTAGGAGCCTTGCGTGCAAAGCCATGTGATCTGCACTAGGAAATTATACACCTTTCAAGACACAGCTCTCTGGGTGATGTTGAGCTCTGTCAGAAAGAGAAGACTGTCTATGGAGCAACAATTGAACATGCATTCATAAGTAACCATTATGAGCTATGTTTATCAGATGGGCCCAGTCATAAAGTCAGATAAGGCCAGCCACAATCTATTACTAGTTTATTGCTAGTTTAGGTCTAAATGGGATATCAAGAATCAATCCAAGAAACATGAGAGGGCATGAATAAGCAGATGAGCAGGTAGTTGAGACCTCCATACCACCTACCCAGACTATAGTCACACCCATTCTCTACCTTGTATGCATGATCATGTGGGTGGTACTTATGACCAGCTGAAGGAGGAAGGAAAAGCCCTACCTAGTTTATGGATGTGTCATCTCCACTGTAGATGCAAGCAAAAATGGATGGTGGCTATCTTCAGGGAGTGAGTTGAAAGATAGAGGATAGTTAAAATCTTCTGACACACTTTTGGTGGAAGCAGAGGTAGCCTTAGGTGATACTATATAAAGATGCTTGTACAGTGGCCAATGACGAGTTGAAAGATAAGAGGACAGTTAAAATCTTCTGACACACTTTTGGTGGAAGCAGAGGTAGCCTTAGGTGATACTATATAAAGATGCTTGTGTAGTGGCCAATGACCTAGCCAGCCGTGGGCAAACTACGGCCCGTGGGCCAGATTCGGCCCGTTTGAAATGAATAAAACTAAAAAAAAAAAAGGACCGTACCCTTTTATGTAATGATGTTTACTTTGAATTTATATTAGTTCACACAAACACTCCATCCATGCTTTTGTTCCGGCCCTCCGGTCCAGTTTAAGAACCCATTGTGGCCCTTGAGTAAAAAGTTTGCCCACCCCTGACTAGTCAGTTGTTCAGGGTCCTGAAAGGAAAACACTCTAAGATTGAATAAGGAAGTCTGGCATAGAAACAAATTGGTGGATCTATCCATATGTAGGCACAAACAAAGTTGTACCTATATATGGATATAGTCTCAAAGTGGGAATACTTTTGTTTCACACAATAACACCTATCAGAATGCAACCTTCATGAAAGAGGTACTAAAAAACCAAGGAGAAAAATAATTTGTCAGTAGATGTTAGCCAGATTTTTCTCAGCGGCCAACTCCAGAACTAGCTCAATGGGTGCATGTGCAGAGTGGACATGGTGACAGAAATGAAGTCTACCCATGGCCCAAAAGTATGTTCTTCTACCTACCCAGGCCAATTTGACCACTATCAACTTTGAATTTCCCATCTGCCAGTAACAGAAACCAAAACAGAACCCCCCACAGGCTTTTATTTCTCAAGGAAACCAACTGGCCACTCAGTGGCAAGTTGATTAGATGAATCCCTTCTGTCTTGGAAGAATCAGTGATCCATCCTCCCTGGGTATGGGTTTTAGGTTTTATTTATTTTTTTAAATTGATGAGAGAGAGAGAGAGAGAGAGAGAGAGAGAGAGAGAGATATTGTTCCACTTATTTATGCATTCATTGGTTGATTCCTGTACGTGCCCTTCTCAGGGATAGAATTCACAAGTTTGGTGTATTAGGATGAAGCTCTAACCAATTGAACTAGGGCTGGGTATGAGTTTTATATTCTTGCCTACAGAGCCTCATCTAGCCCACCACCTGGGAGCTAATGGACTGCCAGATTTATGAATGTAGAACCCCACAGATAAGTGGCTCTCTGTACAGTTTCTTAGTCCCTTTCTGCCAGCTTTAAAATTCAGCAAATATTACAGGATTTTAGGGTTTACTTCCCTAGGATTTGCCCCAACTAGGGCTGGGTATGAGTTTTATATTCTTGCCTACAGAGCCTCATCTAGCCCACCACCTGGGAGCTAATGGACTGCCAGATTTATGAATGTAGAACCCCACAGATAAGTGGCTCTCTGTACAGTTTCTTAGTCTCTTTCTGCCAACTTTAAAATTCAGCAAATAGGACAGGATTTTAGGGTTTACTTCCCTAGGATTTGCCCCCCCAAATCTCTTCTGCCTTGGCAGCACTGAATTCAAATGTTGGTCTCTCCAGCCTTTTGGTGTTTCCATTTATTCTGCTGGTTATCTGCTTCTTGCCTATGGCCTTTTGCCTATGTTTTATTCTCACACAGAGGCAAGCATTGGCAAATGCCCTAAGAAGAAAAGGAACTTGAAAAATGATGACTAATTTCTCCATAGTTTCCTTCTCTCTGGAATCTTAGCCTCTCGGGCTTACTTGTCTCAACAGCTTCCAAATTCCTTCAAACAGAATATTGTGATACTTTACCCACATCTTCTGGGTTGTTTTTTTTTCCTCGGGGAGGGGCATGATAGTGCCACTGCATACTTCTTTCTAGCTGGAAATAGGAGCTCCTTATATATGTTCAAATAAAACCCAAAGATAATGGGTAGATAAAGCATGGAACCTATTGTGAGGTTGGTGCCTAGTGGTATAATGCTCTGCTGTGTTCTTCCTCAAGGATAATGGGCTATTTGACTAGAATTGAGCTCTGAACACGTTGAAGTCATTAAATGAAAATCATTGCAGCAAAATGCAGAATTAGTGAGAGATTTACCTTTCTTTTGTAAGGTAGCAAGCATGGCACTTATGAAAAGGGAGGTGTGGAGAGAGAAGACACATGATCAATCATTCACTTATGGAAAGACTACATATGGAGATTGAAAATCTGGAAACTGATTTCCTTACAACTATCTACACTCTCCTACCATTTTGAAAGTCTTCCTGACCCGCCCCACCCAGGGTACTCATATCCCAATTTGAGAATCGTAACTAGAAAGATATTTTGTACCGCTTATTTACACCTAAACTCCTTTGAGTCATTTTTATCATCAATCTAATTGTTTTGGGGGAAATCTTCAACAGCACACCCTATCATCAGGGGATATTTTTTCACTTACTGTTTAAAGTTGACTCACTGTATTTTCAGTTATCTTAAAAATGTCATCCAAGTGTAGTACAACCTAGAAGACATTTAAAGTTATCTACGTGAGAAATCCATTAGACATTAGCCACAGTCCTCTCTTCCCTGGCACAGACAGGCATTTTTCATGGTCTTTTTCGATTTGAATATTTCCGTAGTGTAGTTAATATACCAAATATATTCAAATCTGTTTACAGAATACAAAGACAGGTTATAACCTACCATCACTCCAAATCTGATAAATGATCAGTTGTAGTTCATGTAAAAAAACAAAACAAGAGGAGAAGTAGGTATAATTAAAATAGTGTTTTGCATCTCACTATATACTAGTATGCTCTGCAGTAGATTTTCAAATGCACAACAGCTGTTTTATATGTTTTTCTTTAAAAGGTCCAAAAACCCCCCACATTTCCATTAGTATTTAAAATATAATAGGTCTTTCTGAAGAAGGATTTAGTTTGCCTCACAATCGGAATAAAATATTCTAGATTAATAGACCTACTTGGAATAGGAGTATAGATTCTGAAGTCCAAATAGATCTTTGCTACAAGTTACTAAAAATGGGATAGAATGGTAATGAAGAAAATAAAAGACAGAAAACTTTAAAAAGTTATGAGCAGCTGAGTCCAGTTATGAGAGGTTATAGCTAGGAGCACAGTTTTTAACTCTGGTAAAGCTCTCCATGCAGTAGAGAATAGTAATAGCTATGTTTGCAAGCCCCTTATGATGAAGTGGAATTTTCGAGAAAGTCTTACTGGCTCTTGCTTTAACAAGGAAATTTTATAGAAATCCAAGAAGTAGAAGTTAAAATAATTCTTCCAAACAGGTTTCAGGTGTATTGAGCCCTATTTCAATGTTACTGACTAGATTCAGCATGGCTTTGAATAATTCATTTCTAGATCTTTGGTTTTTTTCTCTTTTCTTTCTTTTTCCTTTTTATTTATTTATTTTTTATTTTTAAAGGAAGCAGTCTCAGTAAAGAAGCCTGTCCTATTCCATTGCTGGCTCACTTTATTCCTTCTTCCTTTCTACGTGACAAATATATTTATAATTGAAATGCATAGTAACATTTGCCTGCTCAGGAAAAGTAATGGAGAAAAGTAGTTTATAGTTCATCTTATTTCAGTTTGATTGTTTAAAATCAAAGTTAAATCCTCTTGAAGTGTGAACAAAGAATAAAGAATAAGGTCACATTTGTCAAGCAAGATACATTGTTGAATTATTTATAGCAAGGAATAGATTATTATGTGCAAAATAAATGCTTTTTATTAGAGCACAATTTGTTTTATATCCCAGATGGATGGGTAAAAGAGCAATGTCTTCTTAATAGAATACTAATAAAACCACACTGGGCATGTGATAATATTAAGAAAACACATATTCCTCTTTATTATTTATCATCTAAAAACTGAAAAGTTGGAACAAATTTATTAAAAGTCATTGCCAAGTGGTACAGGCTTTTGGAATTTTCAGTGTTGTTCAGTCTAATGCGACTCCTGCTTACACTACATAGCTTTTCTCTATGAACTGGCTTCTCCATTACACAGTTTATCACCTTCAACTCCCCAAACAACCTCTTTCTTAACATGTCTATTTCCATTAATGGCACTATCAGCCTTCCAGTGACTGGGTTTCAACTCGTGGTATCATTTTGAACTCCATTTCCTCCTTTGACACCCACATGCAATGAGATAAGTGCTGTATATCCCACTTATATAATTTTCTTATAGGTACCCCTTTTTTTTTTCAACTATCATTGCTTCAAGTTCAGTTTAGACTTTCATTAACTTTCACCTATCAAACTATGGTCCCTGGGCAAAATCCAGGCTGTTACCTGTTTTGCAAATAAATTTTATTGGAAAACAGCCATGCTCACTCATTTTATATTGTCTATGGCTGCTTTCATTCTTCACCAATAAAGTTGAGTATTTGTGATAGAGACCATATGGCCTCCTAAGTTATAAATATTTACTATCTGGCCTTTTATAGAAATTTGTCATCCCCTGACCGAAAATATTGTGATATGGATTCTAACTAGTCTCCTCACACCCAGACTCTCCTAAAGTTAATCCTTATCAATTGAATCTTTTTAAAACATCAACATTCATGAGCAACTCATGCCCACATCCCTCAAAGCTTCATCTGTACTCATAGACAAAACATATACGTCTGAGTCTATTAAAAGCCATACATATGCGTCACATATTCTGTTATAGACTTTGCCTCCTGGAGATTTATGCCCCTGCATTTCTCGATTTTACTTGGAATACCCATGTTTCTCCTGTAGAAATACTGTAGAACAGAGGTTCTCAACCTATGGGTCGCGACCCCTTTAGGGGTCGAACTACCCTTTCACAGGGGTCGCCTAAGACCATCAGAAAACACATATTGAATATATAATTACATATTGTTTTTGTGATTAATCACTATGCTTTAATTATGTTCAATTTGTAACAATGAAAATACATCCTGCATATCAGATATTTACATTATGATTCATAACAGTAGCAAAATTACAGTTATGAAGTAGCAACGAAAATAATTTTATGGTTGGGGGTCACCACAAAATGAGGAACTGTATTAAAGGGTCGCAGCATTAAGAAGGTTGAGAACCACTGCACTATAACCTCTGAGCCTCAGTTTCTTCGTCTGTAAAGTGGGAGGGGGTAGAGTAACAGTGTCTATCTGTGCCCAGTGCCTGAAACACCTGACTGATAGGAGGAGCTCAACAAATAGTCACCTGGAAGGTGACCTGGAGTGAATACAGACTTAGACCAAGATTTTCTTGAACATTGTAAACTTAATTCATTTTAATCTCTGCATGCCCCGTGACCCTAGCACAGGACCGGCACAGGACTGGTGCGGGAGAGCACTTGCTGGGAGAGTTGGAAGCAGCCATGGATGGGCAAGTGGGCACAAAGATGTGTGCACGGGTGGGTGGATGGACAGGCATGTAGCTGGATCAATGATGGATGGAGAAGTCGGACATCTGGGTGTATAAATGTGTGCTAAGTGGGGGGAGTGGAGGGATGGTGGGTGGGTGGGGTGAGGGTAGAAGAAATAAATACGGGACACGCCCTCATTGTCTTTCACAGGGGTCGCCTAAGACCATCGGAAAACACATATATAATTACATATTGTTTTTGTGATTAATCACTATGCTTTAATTATGTTCAATTTGTAACAATGAAAATACATCCTGCATATCAGATATTTACATTATGATTCATAACAGTAGCAAAATTACAGTTATGAAGTAGCAACGAAAATAATTTTATAATTGGGGTCACCACAATATGAGGAACTGTATTAAAGGGTCTTGACATTAGGAAGGTTGAGAACCACTGCTGTAGAATGTCACAAGCCCATCTAAAATAATACCTACTCCAAGAATCTTCTCCCAATTCATCCAGCTACATGGAAACTTGCATACTTCCCTCAGAGGATTTTTCTTAATCATCTTTGTACGATAGTCTATTGTCTTCCACTCTCACTAAATTGCAGGCTTATTGAGGGATGGAACTTTGCCATACTTTTCCTTTATCTTCTATTGGTAATACTAGTAGTTTGGTTCCTCGGATTTGTTTATTTACATAACAGGCAACTGTTTTTGCAATTTTCTATATTCCAAGCACAATGCTAGTAAAGGAGGATGCAAAGAAAAGGAAGGTAGTCTCTTTTCTCAAGGACTTTACTCTTTAGTATTAGATTATAAAAATAACTAGTAAAGTGTAATGAGTTTAAAGTAAGGGTATGCCCAAAAAAGAAGACAAAACTTCTACATAAGTCTGATTGAAAGATAAGGGAAGGAGTCCCTTTGGGGCTGGCAATTGAGTTGTCCTGTATAAAGACTGGCCAAGTGCAAAATGATAGAGGAGCATTCAAAGCAAACAGAAACATATTGTAAAATAGTGTGGGAGAAGTTTGGGAAAGTGTGAAGAGTTGTACAAATCTATAGTTGAGTGCGTGTTGTGAGTGAAGTGTTATGAGAGTTCATGCTGTAACCATGGCTGATGTGGCTCTGTTGGTTGGAGCGTCATGAGTGTACACAGAAAAGTCATGGGTTCAATTCCAGATCAGGGCACATACCCAGGTTGTGGTTTCAATCCTGGTTGGGACGAGTAAGAAAGGCAATCAATCCACATTTATCTCTCACATCCATGTTTCTCTCTCTGTATCCCCCGTTCTCTCTCTCAAATCAATGAACATATCCTCAGGTGAAGATTAAAAAAAAAAGTTGCTGCTATAAAGGGGAAGAAGGAAACAATCCTAAAAGTAGAGCCTGAAATGCTTTATTGGAGAGTTTAGATTTCACTATGTACGCAATTACTCCAAAGCAAGTTCCAAAGATCACTGGTATGGAAATATATTGCTAATTCTTAAAAGGAAAAAAGAGACTATTATCAATTAACCTTCAGAAATACTTGATTAGGCAAAAGTAATTAAAGTCTTTTCTGTGGAATTTGCTCTGCTAACCACCAAGTGGGGATAGATTGTGGAATACTTCCCAAACTTATGTTGCATATGAAATATTTTCTTCTCGAAACATCTGCAGGGACTGATATATTTTAGGAAATCTAGGAACACTACTCTGTGTAACAGAACAATGTTTAGTTATTTCCCCCCAGTCCCAACGAGATATATTGGCACAGGAAGAACAGAGGAAGGAAAATGAGGTCAGATACTGTTGCAGTAATTCAGGTAAAATTAAGAAGGGCCTATATTAAGGCAATGACAAAGAAAGAAGGGAAAAATATTCAGAAGTTATTTAAGAGTTAATGGAGACAGGATTTGTTAACTAGATGTGAGGAAATTTTAAAAGACATATCAATTAAATCATCCCTTGTCTAAAACTCAGAAATAGTTGTTTGTCAAAGGATCTGTAAAAGTTCCAAAAGAACAGATGTGTTCTGCTCCTTTATTCTCCTCCTGCTCATCTGTCATCACACTGGCCCAGATTCCTTTCCCTGTGGCAACTCTGACCTTCTTCTAGCTGCTTTCACTTGCTGTGCTTCCTCTCACCCAATAGCCTTGACCCTTGCGATTCCCTACCTGGAACTCTCTGCTTTCTATCTCATAAGGAAGTTAACTCAATACTTACACTTCAGATCTAGGTTCAAGTTTTTCTTCCTCTGAAAAGCCTTCCCTGATCTCCCTGAATATGTCAAGTGTTTCATTATATGCTATCTTGGAACCAAGTCTCTCATTCTAAGTTTTTAATATAGCTGGACTTTCGTTGGATTTTTTTGGTGATTATTTGTTTAATATCTGTCATCAGCTACAGCAAAAATTCCAGAAAGGCAGGGAATGTTACTTCTGAATCTTCAGTGCACAGAAGAGTTGCAGGCACATTCAATAGCACTAATACTAATTTAATAAATAATGAAGTAATTGATTTATTAATTAATGGGAGAGGAAGAAGTCAAAGATGTCTCTAGGATTTATGACTTGGCAATGAGCACACAGTTATGTTTATCAAGTAGGAAACACAAAAGCATAAGGAAATATGGGATACATGATTAGATTTGCCTTTACATACTTTGTTTTTATGCCTAAGCAGTTAGAATGTGAATCTGGAGATGAGGACAAAAGTCTGAGTTCACGATAGGCACTTTGAATTCCTCTTTGTAGTTAATGAGATAACCCAAGAATATATCCAATGAAGTGAGAAGTCTAAGATTGGCACCCTGAGTAGTAACTGTAATGGAATGACAGTGTATGAGTGGTGTATGACAGAGATTAGATGGTACCAACATAACAATGGGAAGAGTATGTAGAAACAGTAGGAGAACCAGTTTCATTTAAGAAGGAAACTCCACCAATGGACACTAGAGTGCTCTAAGTCTAACCCAACTCACTTGTGTGTTATGTATTTCAAAGAATAGATAGATGGAGATAAACAAGGTTGTATCCATGGGTAGTATATTCTAGTTGGATATAATTAAGATGTAGAACTTTCCTTCCCTAGCCAGTTTTGCTCAGTGGATAGAGCATCAGCCTACAGACGGAAGGGTCCCAGGTTTGATTCCGGTCAAGGGCACATGTCCGAGTTGCGGGCTTGATCCCCAGTAGGGGGCGTGCAGGAGGCAGCTAATCAATGATTCCCTCTCATCATTGATGTTTCTCTCTCTCCCTCTCCCTTCCTCTCTAATGCAGCACTTTCCTATTAGAAAAGAGAAAAAATTCAGCTCATCTATTAATCATTGGGCTTTATTAAATGTGAGGATGAGAGATCACATAGACTTGGGAGATAGCTAAGATATAATGAATGTGCACTAGGAAGATCACAGGGCTTTATATTTTCCAAGCATGACTTTGATTATATTTTGTTCAGGTTCCACACATATTCATTCCAGGTAATGACACCTATTTTCCAGAGTTATAAGGTTTAAATAAAATATAAGTGAAGATAGTTATTTCATCATTTGGTCTATAGTAGATATTTGTATGGAAGCTAAATCTATTTAATAGTTTAGAGTTAAGAGAGGTAAAAATGCTGGCCCAGCACTAACCTAACAGTAATATCCTGCACATATTTAAATACTTAACAGAAAATTCACAAGTGCAGTACAAAAAAATATTCCATATCCTTGGCAAAAATCTATGTGAAAATATCAACAGAATTCTGAAAATCTGCTTTAATAAACTTCCTCATCTATGATAGTATAAACAACTACTATAAACATCATTCAAGTTCAAATTTAATTCTAGGTATTTCATTCCTTATAGACATTCTAAAATAGTGTGAATAATTGTCATCATATAGCCTTATTTCAATCAGTCAGTATTGTTTGTAAATAGCACTGTAATATACAAGAAAACTAAACTCAAACTCAAGGGTTTCTAAAAGTGCCACTCAGCACTACAATTATTATATTGTAAAGAGATTCATCTACTTCAGAATCATCCATAACACAATCTCTGCTTAATGAATTAATAACATCTTGGAAATTCTAAAAAATGATTCTGTTCAAAAAAATTTCTTTGTCAAATAGCACTTAGAGAGTCAATTCCTACTTAAGTAGCATTATGTGTTACCCAAGGACTAATTTGAAGAACTTTATAAAATGGTCGTTATATGCATGAAGTGTGAGATAAATATATTATCAGAATATCTATCCTGTCTTCTTGAAACTACTCAATTTCCAACTTTAATTCTCTCTGCTCCCATATTTAACTTTTACTCTACTATTTTAGTTTCCTCTTCATTACATACATAACATTTGATTCCTTTCTTAAAAAGTGGGGCATAATATCTTAATTATTTAAAAACATCTGTTAAGCTGGTTAAAGTCATATATAAAGATCTGCCCAAAACTTGAAATTGTGTTTTTCACACAGTGTTTCTATCATAACAAATGAAATGATTGATATATTTCTTGAAAAATAAATGTTAAATTGTGTAGAAAAATAATATGTGCAGAGAATATTCAAGCCAACTTAAATTTCAGTTCCCAGGTTAAATAAAATCTGAATAATTCCTAAATACATTTTTCTATTCAATATCAATGTTCTATGTTATATCTACTTATAAAGATATAAATCTGATAGAATGTAGTAATTATAATAGGTATTTCATGTCAAATATAATACAAGTTTATTTTTCATTAAGATCTATCACTTTATTTAATATACATCTTAATACCATGAAATTTATAGAGGAAAATAAGAAAAATATGTTCTTTATCTAATAGCAAAAACATAGTCTATAAATGAGAATTTACTTTCTTAAATACTAAAGCTGGGATGTTTTCTCATGAAGTAACAGAGTGGCAATTTCTCTTTATAATCTGATTAATAGTGTTAGCCAAAATGGATAATTCAGAACTTCATCCTATTGTTACTGTTTTATTGTTCAGACTAACTAGAATATTTCAAACTTTTCAATGTTTGGTATACAAAAATGTACACAAGTACTTTAAATAGATTTACATAGTTTATATTTTCACTAACTAAGTAAGACATTTGATAAAGGAAATATACTAAGAAGAGCACAATCATTAAGGAAATATAAGAATAGAATTATAAGAAATGAATATAATCATTTTAAGGACCTGGGTCTCAAATAATCTAAATTTCAGTGATTTGAAGAATCCTATATCAATTAAACTTTTGGAAAATTTACTTTGAGAGGGTGCAATGGGAAGAGACAATAAGGAAATGCTCATGTTTAAAATTAAACTCTTTTCAGGATGAATAATTGCTCAAACTATTGATGGCTCGCCAGGTTTTTACATATGACACACTTTTCATCCACACAGAAAGCAGAAGGAAGATACCGGTACTTAAATGTAACATTCAAATCATTCCAGTCAGCTTTCAAAGGAATGCACCCTTAGTGAATCAGACCGCAATTGCTAAATAACAGCACAGCAACAGAATCTCGCTTTGTAATTTCCTGGTATTTTCAACACTGACAATAACTAAAAGGTCATTAGGAAAAGGTCCGATGATGTGTCATCTTTAAACAAGACATGATATAAACACTTTGGCGACCTTCAACATGACAGATAGTATCAATATGTGAGTTCTAAACCTAACAAACAGGTTACTCAGGACCCCAAAGAGACTGATGTCACTGTCAGACAAATTATTGTTGCAGTGAAAAACATTAAGAACACATTCTCTCCAAAATAAAGTTTCCATTTAGGCACAATCAGCAGGGCTTAATTAAAAAACATGAATAATTGAACGTGCTGCTGCTCTCTTTGAGCAACAAACTTAAGAATTATGTGGAAGCAAATTCTCGTTAGACAAAAGGGCATGTTGTACTGAATCATTCTCAAATGTTTCCCCCTCTCTGATGGCAATCTTTTCGGTGACAATTCAAATGAATAGCCCCTGAGCCAATACTATAAATATAGGTCTTCATTTAATATAGAATCCAAACTAAACAAAAAAATTCCTGCAATCTCTACATAAAGCCAAGTTTCTGGAAAAATAATAGAAAAGGGGAGGGGCAAGGGTATGATTGAAAATACTTTAGAACTGTGAAGTCTTCATAGAATTAGTCATTCTGGCAACAGTATTAAAGGCTAAGCTCATAGCCCATATTCAAGCACAGTATTCTCTACTGAAGCACAATTTACATTTATTCACCTATTTTTCATTTTATCAAAGGTCCCTTTCTAACTGTATGCTAATAAATGAAATGCTGAATGCTTGCCTATAATCCCTGGGGGCTATTTCAAGTTTAGTACTTTAGAGACCCTTTAAAAGTCACAGAAGAATTAGTTGAAGTGATTAAGAATATAACACTCAGTAAGCAGTATAAAACTAAACAAAAAAAAGTCTAAACACAAATGTGCAAAACAATCCAAATAACAAAAAAATAGTAACAAAAATAAACAAACAAAACAAAAATCACAAGTGTTTCACTACCTAGCTTACCTCACCAAGCATTGATTTCCCTGATGCCATGTTCAGTGGTGGCTGTGCCTTCGTTTTTCTTTATTCTTATCTCCTATTCTAAGCCATGAGCCATCTTGGATTCCCTAATTATTCTGGATAACTGACCAAAGGAGCCTCATCTCCTTCTGCTTATTAGTTGTCTACTGTAATAAGGAACTGTAACCCACTCCCTGAAAGCTACAGCTACTACTTCTACTCTTGCTGACCTTGACCTTGCAAGGCCTTCCTTGTCCTCTCTAGAACCTTCTATAATATACCTCTTTCCCCTCTCTCAATTGAATTCTTTTTTTTTAATTGTCAGCACTATTACTCTTTCCATATTCTGTGTTATGCCTCCCAACTTTTAGAGTCAAGAGAAGATTTCAGAGCCCACCTTAACAACCCTATACTCACCCTGGTCAGGTGACTCAGTTGGTTGGAGCATCCTCCTGTACACCAAAAGGTTGCAGGTTTGATTCCTGGTCAGGGCACATTCCCAGGTTGTGAGTTTGATCCCCCAGTCAGGGCACATACAGAAACTCCTCAATTTGGAGAGGCAGACTAGTGTTATAGTTCAGAATGCAGACTGTGACCAGGCTGCCTATGACTCCAAATTCAAGGTTGCCTCTTCCTATCCAAATAACCTTCATTAGGTCACTTAACCTCTTAGTGCCTCAATTTTCTCATCTGTAAGTTGGGACAATATTTCTCTTGAAATTATTTAAAGAATAAATGTGCTTAATTGTGTAAAGTGCTTAGAAAAATGTATGCTACAAAAAGTACTATATCAAATGTCAACCTGTCGCTATGACGTGTGCTGACCACCAGGGGCACGTGCGAACATGGTGGGCATCCACAGTAGGTGGCAGAGCATGGAACATGGCAGGCGCAGACCACAGTGGTCTGGTGGAGCAGGTTAGCAGGGGTGCCAGACCAAGGCAGGGTGCTGGTCGCTGTCATTGGGGTGAGCCTCTAGTGGTTACTGAAAATTCTTTGCTCCCAGGCGCCGCAATCCCGCCTGGTGCTTGCATCTGCTGCCAGCACTGGCTCTGCTCACACCCACTGCTGGCGCCCAGCACCGGCCCCAATCACTTGGAGCCGGCAGCGGGTGCGA
Source organism: Myotis brandtii (assembly GCF_000412655.1). NCBI lineage: Eukaryota > Metazoa > Chordata > Mammalia > Chiroptera > Vespertilionidae > Myotis > Myotis brandtii. The sequence continues at coordinate 2,492,495 of NW_005369942.1, read as the reverse complement.
GCGGTGGCTGCCGGCCCCAATTGCCCCTCAGGGCTTCTCCACATCCCCCTGCTTTTGAGGGGCAATCAGGGCTGGCAGCCGCCACTCGCACCCACTGCCAGAGAGGGCCCCACTCACACCCACAGCCAGAGTGCCAGCCCCGATTGCCCCTGAGGGCTTCTCCACCTCCCCCTGCTCCTGAGGGGCAATTGGTACAGCAGTTACCACTCGCACCCACTGCTGGCACTGGCCCCAGTCACTCCACGCCATCAGCAGGTGCGAGCGGGGCTGGCGCTGTCAGCGCATGGGAGTGGAGGCGATAGGAGCAGGGATGCCAGCAGAAAGGGGATCGGGGGCCACAGTGGGAGGGACTGGGCGGGGCTTGGAGGATGGGCCAAGACCCACCCCTGTGCCCACTGCAGGCTCGCAGTCCACAGTTCCTTTCAAAATGCACGAATTCGTGCACTGGGCCCCTATTATTATTATAACTAGTTTTGATTGAAGAAAGTTAAATGTTAATCTTGTTTTCTACTAATTCACTGAATAATTTTTTAAGCATTTTAAGCTCTTTTCAGTGTGTTTTACTATTTAAAAAAGAATTTCCAGCCCATATCCAAGATCTTTTTCAACATTAAAAATAGGAACTACTCGGGAATTTCCTTGGATAACTATACCATTCAAACTGAAGCAAGGCTGTTCTTAAAATATTTATAACCAAGAGTTCTTAGGACTGCCTGATTCTTGAATAACATATTGTCACAAGACAATCTCATTGATGTTATAGAATTAATACTTTTACAATTTTAACTATATACATATTATATAATGTGATTTCATTTTAAAATTTATTAATAATTTTTTTCACATTACTTTGTTTCTGACATTATTATTGCTACTAGCAGCCCAATGCAAAAAATTCTTGCAAGAGTAGGCCTTCGTAGCCCCGGCTGCCTCAGCCCTCGCAGCACTGCCCCCACCCCCACCCCCACTGGTCTTTCCAGAAGGTCATTCTGCCATCTGGTCTAATTAGCATATTAGCTCTTTATTATGTAGGATTTGCATTGTTTATTTTGAATAACTATCTACAATGACTTCGAGGAAGAAGAAAATACTGGAATTTATTGCTCTGTTTTTTAATAATGAAATCCTATGTAGATGGATGAATCTGAAATACCATCTCATATCAATTCATTTCGTATGTAATATTACATAGCCTGAAGTATAAACAAAAGCAAAAAATAAGTACACACATCTCTTAGCTTGGACTAACCACGATATGCTTTCTGTAAAGAACAAATAACCTTACCAAGATAGCAGTTTCAGAAAGTAATCTTAGATTTGGAAAAGAACTGAGATGTCAAATAGTCAAATTTTCCACCAGTACACTTACAAAGCATTATGTTGTTCTAACTGTCATTGACCATTGCTTAAAAGTAGCAGGATTTGGGGAGCTCATTACTTCATGACTCCTCATCCTAGTGCATTTCTGAAACATCAAATTGAGTCAGAACTCACCTCCATGTCATTTCCCTCTGCAGTCCTGATTCTACCATCTTAAATAAGAAATATGTTCAGTACCTTAAGATACCTCCTATGATGTGATTTCTAGTTCTCCACTATCTTAATTTTTCTTCTCTAATCATATTCTTCTTTGCTAGATTTCCTCGGAAAATCTCAGGCAATTTCAAAATCTTGTTTCATTTTAGACATAAAAGATAAATTTTAATTTAATGAAGCATATAGGCCAAATAATTTTCCTTCTTCCTATAATGACAATTTTTATTCTGTTTCTTTAGAAGATCCCTTAGAACATAGTAGCAACAGAAACATAGATTTAATTCAAAAATAGAATGACCTATTTTGGTATATCCCCAAGTCTAAAGCATACCATAAGGGCTTTGCTTTCTATAGTACCATCAAGCCTACACTACTGTTTTTAAAGTTCAGTACACTACTTACCTCTTTCATATGTGGCTAAAATTTATTTCTCCAAGTGTCCTGTTATTGGGAAAATCAGTTCTAAAAAGAGCAGTGTGTTATACCCTAATTGTAAGGTCGGGAACAGGAAATGAACCTCATTAAACATATTGCTCAAAGTTCCAAATGAAATTCAACATGAAATGATTCTCTCCTTTTTAATTTGTGAGAATTTAAGCACATATCTTGTCAAGGATGGTAATAAGAAAAACTTTCCTCAACAACTCATCTCCAAATGGATAGCTGTATATCTGCTGTCTTCACTCATTCTTAGGGGAGTCTTACCTGTAGATTGTGTAACTATGGGGATAGAGATTTAGGAGAGGATGTCACAAAGAATGCCATTCAGGACTTCAGGTTATTGTTTTATAACCGGAGCAGCATAATAGTGGGGGCTTCTCAACTATATGTGGGGGTTAGAGGTAGAAGGTGAAGAACGATTATAACCAAAAGAAAAAAGAAAAGGGAGACGTATTTCTTTTGAAAGTTGAAATAACTCATAGTCTAGCCAAGTTAATTTTTACAAAAATTACATGAAAATACCAAAAATCAATGTGTATGAAATTGCTGAATTGCTGCTAGCACTGATGTTGGTGGGGCTTGGGCAGAGGACATGTTCTATTTGAATAAAGTTAATGTAGGTGAATCATAAATTATGGAAAGAGAAATAGGCACTCTAATAATTTTTCATTTTGAAGTACATGTTTTATGGATTTATGAAAATGCCCCATAATTCAAGTAATATATTTAGAATGAGAGAAAAGGCAAACATGTTATGCAAACCAGTTGTGTTTTCATTTCCCAGTTTTATTATATACCAGGGAACCGTGATTTAAAATTCATAATGAAACCCTGTCTTGCATCAGAAAGCAATCTTCTATTCCATTTAAAACTTACTTTTAAAGGGAAAATGTGTATTTTACTGAGAGAAATTTTACATCTTGCATTAATAATAAAACTTTGGCTTTTTATATAACATTTTGTCCAGAAATCCTAAGCTTTATCCTGTGTACTTACATTTATCTGACACAGTATAGCAATAATTTCGCAACAATTTAGGCATTGCTACTTTAGAAGATTTTCAGTTAAACCAAGCCAAAGTTGATGGATGTTTTTTACATCGTTTGCTATAATACCCAAGTGAAATGGACAAACTCTAAGATGGTGGGATACTGTACTTTAGGCAACTATCACATGCAACTTGCAAACAATCCCTAAATTTAATCTAGGACATTCATAAGACCTGGGGGAGCATTTTATTTTAGTTTATGTCTGGGCACCTAGAAAGAGATAAATAATTGAGTTGCATATCTTGGAATTACAGATCAAAGCTCCTATTTATACTCTAGGAAGGCACAATTGAGTCAAAAAGTAAAAGGATTTTTTTAAAACTTACTCTACATCTGATATTGAATTGATTGATAATTCTTTACTAGTCATTATCTATTTGCTATGCCATTCTGGCTGACTGGGCATGACACTAAATTTGGTATTTTCAGGAGAAGTGCAATATGGCTTTTGCTGTTCTTGTTCAGTGCAGAATGGCCTTTCAAGAGAATAATTCAAAGTTGTTCTCATGATCTATAAGTATAGCCCAGAAACCTGTCTCAGTAATACGCCATGCTCCTTGAGCAGGTGTGAATGTGCAGTTTGCAACTTTTGTTCTTATCTATGCATTAGGTCATTAGAATTTTGCATAAGCCATTTTTTTAAATTTAAGTACAATTAATGTACAATATTGTATTAGTTTCAGGTGCACAGTATGCTGATTCGATCTTTGTATACCTAATTCTAGTAATTATCTGTCATCCTGCAAACGTATTACAATATTGTAGACTATATTCCCTTTCATGTTTTCACACATCCCCCATCGCAATCTCCTCTGGCAATCATCCCTCTAGTCTTTTTTTCTATGAGTCTGTTTTTTGTTTGTTCTGTTTGTTCCTTTGTACTTTTTTTGTTGATTCCACATTTAAATGAAACCATATGGTATTAGTCTTTCTTTGTCTGACTTATTTCACTCATTATAATACCCTCTAGGTCATCTATATTATTTCACATGACAAGATTTCAAATATATACCACATCTTTTTTATCCATCCATCTATTGATGGACACCTAGGTTGTTTCCAAATCTTGGCTATTGCAAATAATGCTGCAATGAACATAGGGGTGCAAATATCTTTTTGAATTTGTGTTTTTGTTTTCTTCAGATAAATACCCAGAAGTGAAATTTCTGGGTACTACAGTAGCTCTGTTTTTAGTTTTTTGAGGAATCTCAATACGTGAAAAGAAATTTCTCCAAAGGAGACATACCGTTGGCCAACAGACATATAAAAATTCTCAACCTCACTAATCATCAGGGAGATGTAAGTCTAAACCACAATGAGATAGCACCTCACATTAGTCAGAATAGCTAATCATCCAAAAGCCAACAAATAACAGGCGGGAAGGATGTAGAGAAAAGTGAACCCTTGTATTCTGTTGTTGGGACTGCAAATTGGTACAGTCACTATGGAAAACTGCATAACCTATTATTTAACCTTTTGAGATAAAGACAGCTAATGCCTAACAAGCACATAGTGGTAAGAATTCCACTACTTATCCACTCTGGGGAATTTAAATAAAATAATTAAACAGGGGAAAATTAGATTTACAGATATTAATTAGAGTATTATTTGTAATTGGAAACCATTGTAAAAATCCTAAATGTTCAATGACAGAGAAATATTTAAAGATTTTAAAACATCTATTTGGGTGAATATTTCAACCAAAAATTATAATTATATAGATAATTTTATGAAAATAATAAAGATATTTATGAAATAATGTGAACTGATTAAAGCACAATATGATTTCAATACTATAAGAAATAAGTATGAGGAATTCATTGGTTCAAAGTCTTGAGAGGATTTTTGTGATAATAAATATTTTTTCTTTTTTTAAAAATATATTTTATTGGTTTTTTACAGAGAGGAAGGGAGTGGGATAGAGAGTTAGAAACATCAATGAGAGAGAAACATCGATCAGCTGCCTCCTGCACACCCCCTACTGGGGATATGCCCGCAACCAAGGTACATGCCCTTGACCGGAATCGAACCCGGGACCCTTCAGTCCGCAGGCCGCCGCTCTATCCACTGAGCCAAACCTGTTAGGGCAATATTTTTTCTTTAAAAATGCTCTGTACTAATGTTGATAAACATCCATATATTGCATAAAACAAAGTCATTCCAATCATGTGATTTGCAATAAGACAGAAACAGCAGAATCCCAGCTCTATCAGAAAACTACCCATGTTCTGAGCATGTCTAATAAAAGTGATAGAGCCATATGTATGTTTAACTTTCCTCTCTTCAAGGGAAGTATTGCACATATAGACTAAGAAATAGGTTCTATATATACATAGAGAGAGAAATGAGTCTAAAATGAAATAAACAATGACATTCTATTAAAAACTGAGCCAGGCCTGGCTGGTGTTGCTCAGTGGTTGGTTGACCATTGATCTATGAACCAGGAGGTCTCAGGTTTCATTCCCGATCAGAGCACATGCTGGGGGTTGTGGGGCTTCGTCACTAGTAGGGGGCATGCAGGAGACAGCCAATCAATGATCCTCTCTCATCATTGATGATTCTATCTCCCTTCCCCAGTCCCTTACTCTCTGAAATCAATTAAAAATGTATATACTAAAAAAACACAAAAACTGAACCAGAAACACTTGGGTAAATAATAGTAATACTATTATTGAGCCTATAGGCACGCTGCACTATGCCAGATTACTTATTATGTCACTTAGTTGTCACAACTATGTTATGTGATTGTTATTTTTATCAACTGTCTTTTATAGATGAGGAAACCAGTTCCTAAAGAAACTATGACTTGCCTGATATGGCAAAACAAGTAAACAAATGGCCTAATCGAAAGAAAACCTGCTCTATTTAGCCCCAAAGCCTTTGACTTTAATCCCCATACTGTATCATCTCAATAAGAAAATGATCCGGTTTCTCATTTACTCCAAAGGAAACCTGCTTATATTGGGAGATGGAGAGCCTAGTGTTTACAAGTATAAGTTGTGTTGTCAGGTTCAAGTTGTTCTATGTGAGCTTAGGCAAGGTTTTTTACTTCTGCCTGTTTCAGAACCCTCTTGGTAAAATGAAAATAAAAGGAATGCCCTTTGTTGCAAAAGGTTGTTGTGATGTTTAAAGATATAGAACTTATAATTCCCTCCATTCATTCAGCTAATATTTATGAAACAGCTACTTTTTACCAAGCCTTCAGTGAGGGCTTAGAGATCTAAAAAACATCAAATCAGTGTAGGAAGAGCAAAGAATATTAATTAAAATACTTATGTAAATCAATGCACAATTAACAAATGTGTTAAGTTCTGTGAAAGAAAAATAGAGTGTGTGTATGGTGGTGGTGGTGGTGGTGGTGGTGGTGGTAGGGGTGTTAAATAGTTCAGGGGGTAGCTAATTCCTCCCTGAGGAAGAGCTGCATTAGCTAGTATCCTAATGATAAATAGAGAATTAATAAATAGAAAGTTTATTAATTCTGGCAGAGGGCAGCATGTGTAAGACCATGAAGCAGGAATGGCAAATAAGTGATGTTTTTTAGGGAGCTGCATGAAATGATAATAGAGAGTCCTTTAGATTCTTAAGGATGTTGATTTTTTGCTTAAGAGAAATGATGAGAGAGGGTTTTGAGTAGAGAAGGGGTCTAGTCAGATTTGGGTTTAATAAGAATTGAGGAACTGTGGGAGAGGTTTGGATACAGGGATATCTAATAGCAAATGCAGGGGGCAAAGTAAGAGATACAATCAGATTAGATTAAGACTAAACTCTGAGGATTTCCAACATTCAAATGTTAGATGAGAAGAATGAGCCAAACAAGCACCTTGACGAAGAGCAGCTGGACAGGTGAAAGAAAACCAAGGCTGGGCCCTGTGGCCAAGCCAAGGGCAAGGTTCCAGAAAGGAGAGGTTAATATTGCTAAGCGCAAGTTTAAATGTCAAGTATGATTGGAAATAAAAAAAAATGCCATTGGATTTAGGCCCATGAAACTAATTATAATGGAAAATTATTTCTGTTTTTATTGTTCCTAAGGATTTAGCTCCGGGTTTTATTACAAGAGAAACTGAGGCATATTAAAAATTTTAAGGGTTTATTTCAGCAAACATTGACAGCAGTGAGTCAACACTGGGCCAGAAGTGCTCAGGAGCATTCCACTGTCAGGACAGAAGGGCAAGGCTTTTATAGAGAAGATGCAGAGGCAAAAGCCATGAGATTAGTTTGACTATAATTTAGGGGATTGCATGTTTAGGGAAAGCCAGTGGGCTGTTTGTAACTGATTGTTCTTCTACCCTTCCATTAGAATGTAAGTGAGGAAGGAACACGTTTTTCTTGTTAAATAACAATTGAGTGCCACCATTGGACTTTGGAGCAATTTATAAGGGCATTTTTTTTGAATGTGTAAGCCTTACTAGAAATAATGAAAATGTAAGGCATTTGGTATCGACAAAAGCAAATCAATTTCTACTGAGAGTTTGGATTTTTCCTGTGGTTTGCAGATGGGTTGTAAGGTTACAGTTTTCAAGGATGACTAGATACTACTTGTAAAGATGACACCAAAACTTTCAATATGTGAAATAAGACTGAGGTTTAACTCCAGAATTTAGGCCAAGAAGAGTAAGCAGAGCAAAGTTGATCTGTCTCATTTATTTCTAAATTGGCTTCCAGATTATAACTATGAAATATGAAATACAGTCCTATGAACAAATGGACAAAGTTGAATTCAGATTGATATCCATGTTTCACTTGATTCTATTATTTGATTCCAAGAAATATTATTTTATGAAAAAAAAAAAACAACCCATACCTGTTATCTATAGAAAATATCACTTACTTCTCTCTGAGTTACTAATTAATCAAAGTAGTAACATTTTATGAGTCTTTAAAACTTATTTTCCTTGTTTGTACAGTTTCTTAACAAAACCAGGGTTGTTCCCCATTTTAAGTCTCTAAAGAATTAAATTATAAATTCAAATTCTCTTTGGAATGACCTCTTAACATCTGAACTGTACTTCTCATGTTTTGAATATGTCCTCATAGCAGAAATCTTCCTATAGGCCAGTAGTAGTTATCAGTATTCATGAGCAAACAAAGGTATGTTGAATTGCATGGCAAGAGGTTTCCCATTTCAAACTAGTTTCTTCTTGAAGACCCTACATCATGTCGCATGGTAAAGAATAAACTGCTCAAGTAGAAAAGAAACAGCTAAAAGAGAGGATATGAACTTAATCAGTCAGACATTTTAGTGCCTTGAGGAACTAAACTGTCTCATTCTTTGTGAACTGAATGATATTTCTACAATTGTTGCTCTTCCTTATCTTTTGGTTTTATGGTATATCTCCTCCTCAGCTTTTCAAGTCTTGCAGAAACTGGTGCTTTTGTTGTTGTACCAAAGAAGTTGCTGTCACCTATATTGTGACAGACATTAACTCAAATTAACACAGTCCTACAGGTTAGTTTCTAATTGACTGATCCTGAGCAGAGCTCTTCTGAAGTTTACTGTATAAAACAATGAAAACTAAGATCAAGAGCATATTAAAACCTGTCCTCATGTGAAAGTATGCTAATATTTATGCCCATACACGATAGGTGTAGAACTTGTATAATTAGAAATGGAACATCAAAATAATATCAACTTACTTATTTTCAAGTCTTGCAGAAACTGGTGCTTTTGTTGTTGTACCAAAGAAGTTGCTGTCACCTATATTGTGACAGACATTAACTCAAATTAACACAGTCCTACAGGTTAGTTTCTAATTGACTGATCCTGAGCAGAGCTCTTCTGAAGTTTACTGTATAAAACAATGAAAACTAAGATCAAGAGCATATTAAAACCTGTCCTCATGTGAAAGTATGCTAATATTTATGCCCATACACGATAGGTGTAGAACTTGTATAATTAGAAATGGAACATCAAAATAATATCAACTTACTTATCTAGTATGATAAATACTAAAATCTTGAGTGTTATATATTTTTTAAAAATTCACATTTGTACTCAGAGGATAGCAACATAGTACAAAGTACTTCACTTTACAATGATAAAAACACATAATGAGAGAAATACCTTCTGTATCAGTTGTTAAAAGTGTTACTTGAGATATATTTTTTCACTTCTTTCTCATCCTTTTCCCACATTTTCTAATTCTGAATTTCTTCATTTATAGTTTGTTTGTTTTTGGGGGGTTAGGCAATGGAGCCTGCTATTTCATCAAATTTTTTCAACAAATATCTCCTGAGCATGTACTATCTGTCAGGTCCTCCATTAGGCTCTGGGGATGCAACAGCAAACAGAACAAACATTGCTCATACCTTCATGGCACTGGTTCTAAGAAAGAGGGAAGCAAAGAAAGAGGGAAGGCAAAAATCAAGCCAAAGAGGTTGTTAAACATGGACCATGTAGGGTGTCTCAGGCTAGGTTAACAATGTTGCTTTCACACTAGGAATAATTGCAAGACACTGAATATTTGATCAGCAAATAGAATTTTTTAAATCCTAACCCAAGGATGTGTTTTTCTTGATTTGAGAGAGAGAGAGAGGAAGGGAAAGAGAAAGATAGATGAATAATGGTGTGAGACACAAATATCAGTCGGCTGCCTTCCATCACAGGGATGGAAACTGCAACCTGGGTATGTGCCCTGACCAGGAATTGAACCCACGACCCTTTGGTGCATAGGAGAATGCTCTAACCAACCGAACCACACCAGCCAGGGCGAGCAGCTGGTGGAGTTTGTAAAGACCACTGGGGAGTGGATTGTAACAGCACAGTGGGGGAGAGGATTGTAAAAGGACAACATCAGGTATGGATGAGGCAGTGGACATTTGTTTCACGCGTTATCCAGGTGAAATGTCATGGTAACTTGATCAAGGTGGTGAAGAGCACTTTAAGAGATATAATAGAGTGGTGATGGATTAGACAGAAAAGCTTTCAGTAAATGTCAGTGGTTCCAGGGTTGCCCAGTTGTTTTTTGGGCTGTGTTACTTAGTGACATAAATAAGTCTGTGGCTTGGTAAGGCTGGAAGTGAGTACCTTACTTGGATGTTGTACATGTTGTTGAGCATCAGAGAAAGATAACTCTGTTCACCTTTAAAAATGAGGTTAAAATATCTTAAACATTGAATATTAATTTGTATTTGTCACGTTAATAGCTAAATTTTGCTGTTTCTTGTGAGACAGTCACCTGGAATCTATTAAAATTAATTAAAGTGGGTCATATTAGAATTCTTGTTTATGGAAGAGAATATTGAGGGTCAGAGTAGTTCAAAAATTAGGTCAAGGTTTTATAAGTAAGAGTAGGAGTGTAGTTAGGAATCACACCCAGACTGTTTAGTATTTGAGTTCAAGTTCATAACAACCATGGCTACATCTTCCTACTCCCAAAGAAATTCTATTTGGCTCTTTTTTATCTTGACTGATGTGCTAATACTCATACTTTGCTTTCATTAATGTTGCCAGGTCTTGATTAACTCTAGTTTCTTTTCTATCAAAAAAATTCTTTAGATTTTCAAATGCAAAGGGATTCATAAATTCAGCCAAACTTCTGCTTTCAGTTATAAGTATTTCTCCTTGACTTAACTACAAAGAAATCCCACAAATGAATTTGTAACTAACCTCTCTTATTTGTCTGCTGATAATTCAATTTGAAAGAAAGCAAAAAAAGAAGGAAACTTTTATTTTTTCGACTCATTAATCCTCACAAAGCATGTCCTGCTAGGACACTGCAGAGTACTTTAAACCAGGTCATTTTAACTAAACATAAATACAGAACAAATTGGATGTCCCCTCAGGCCTTTGAACTGACTTGAATCTAAGATTGTACCCAGGCCTTTGGTTTTATCTGTGCATGTTCTTGGAGTGGAGCCAGATTCTCAGCAGAAACACACATTTGCAGGAATAGGACCAGCTGCAAAAGGTTTTGAAACTATGAACACTAGCACCATATAAAAGCTGAAAAACACAGATGGTCTCTGAGCTATAATTTCTTGACATCTCCAAAGGCTCATGTGTGTGCCTACACTACGCACTGCTATGGGGATGCTGGAAAGAAAGTTAGCTTTGGAGCTTGACTGGCTTTGCAGTCCTGGTCTGCCATTCAGTTGTGGCCAATCGATGATGTTTATCCTCAGTTTTATCATACCTTAATGGGTTTTATGTGTTCCTGGAATAGAGCAGAATATCAACATATATGGTTTTGTTCTTGTTATCTTGACTTTGCATTACAGTGTTCAGAAGTATATCCTTCTGGATATTCATTTCTTTAATCAGTTTTAAAGTTATTTCTCCTTCTATAGCTTTCTTGCCTCTTCCAGTGAGAAATAGCCTTCACCATAGCTGTCATTTCAATGGCTGTGTCATTTTGCACCATCATTGTATAGACGGCTCATCTTTTACAGCAAATAAAGCACATTGTAGAGCATCAATGAAGTAATCTTTCAAATTTAGTCAAGCTGGAGTGATATTGCCTCAAGTACCAAATTCCTAAAAAGACTGGAAAGGTTTTGGTGTTAAATGTGTGTGTGTGGGGGCGGGGAGGGGTTCCTAAGTCTTATGAAAAGAAATGTATATAAACAGTTCAATTGGGAAAGACATAATAGATTTGTTCTTTCGGGTATGAAGGTAGAAAGAGGTCTCTTGCCATGCGGTGTCTTCTGAATTGAGGCATATTTATGGATTTTTGTTTAAGATTAGATTATCTCACTGACTTCTACAACTATGTCCTGTAATTTCAATATGCTTCCCTGTTTAAGGCCAAGTCATTGCTCTGAGTCCAGAAATAGAGAGGGTACCATGTCTTGCGTCAGCGATGTCAACATCCCCCTTAAGCCTACCTGTTTATAACACACATAACAAATGACAAGCGTCAACTTTGGAAGACTACAGAGGAAAGAATTTAAAGTAAACTATAGAAAGCCTCTCTACTTTCTTTTTCTGGGTTATTGAGCTAAGTGGGGTGCTGAAAATGCAGACTAAGGTATACCAGAAGCCTTTCAAATCTGTCCAATAATTCACAGTCATATAATAACTTAAGACACCTGAACCAATATTGATTAAAAACACTGGCTTCCTGCTGTACTGAGTGTTCTGGGGGTTAACAGAACTTTCTAGCATATGCAAAAGACATTCACAGCTGAAACCCTGGGACATAGAAGACTTTCAAAGTCTGATGAATTATATGCCAACCCAAGGCCCTTGTAGCAGCAGACTAGCTCACACTTAGAGGATAAATCAAAGCATTAATCGCTCTTGCCAGTAAAGCAGGTGTTTTGACTGCCTTATGGTTCATTTTCATGCAAAAGGTTGTGGGATACAGAAATCACAAGAGAAGGCAAATAAATGGACTGATAGGACTGATCCCACCAGCAAGGGGGCCCAAATCAGCTGTGTTTGCATATTAGGAAATATACCTAATAGCAGTGCCTCCTTAAACTCTAGCTCTCTTCCCCCTTCTCCTCCTCTTTTCCTCTCTCTCTCTCTCTCTCTCCTTTCATGATAAAGTATTCTTCTCTCTCTCTCTCTCTCTCTCTCTTTCTCTCCTTTCATGATAAAGTATTTCAGCAACAATAGAAGGTTTACAGTGCTAAACAACCATGTTGCACAGGACTTGGCAAAAGGATTTTTGTTTTTAAAAGATTTTAAAACAGGAGATACAAACTGTGTCATCTGGTTCCAAGATGGAAGGGGAGGAGGAGGAGAAGCAAATTCTCCATCCCACTCTCATTTTCATCTGGTTCCAAGATGGAAGGGGAGGAGGAGGAGAAACAAATTCTCCATCCCACTCTCATTTCAAAATTTAATGATGGCAGATAATATCATCAAAAAGTTCTGAGAACATAAACAACTCTTAAGATATTGGTCTGTTAGAGACTTTATATTTTACTAGAGGCCTGGTGCATTTCATGCACCACCGGTGGGGTCCCTCAGCCTGGCCTGTGGGGGTAGGGCCAAAACTGGCTCTCTGACATCCCCTGAGGGGGTCCCAGATTGCGAGATGGCGGTTCTCTGGTGACATACTCCAGAATTGGGCTCCCTCCTCTCTTCTCCCAATATTATGTCACACTCTGTATCTGTCTCGCTTCTTTCATCTCACTTTACCCTAAGTTTGGCGGTAACTGAGGACTTGTGGGCATTTAGCTGCAAAATGCAATTATTTAGCAAACAGGATTTACTTAGCCTGGAATTTAGTCGGCCTTGGGCAAGACCCTGCTCAATGTCAGGCTCCTGCGCAGGCCCCTCTGCCCAGGTAGAGTCCTGTGGAGGTGGGAACCTCCTTCTTCCCACCTGAGCTGCTTCTTCGCCTCCTCCCCTCCCTGGAGGTTGCCTGCTGGCGCTACTGTCCACCCAGAAGGAGGGAAGCCATGGCCAGTTTCCCAGCCAAGAGTGTTAGCGGGAAAATTCGCTGCCTCCAGTGGAAATCGATATTTAGTGGATGGGCCGGTGCGGGGTGCCAGACATCGGTGCTGCAGCCAGTAGGTCCTGCATGTCTCATAATTTAGCTAATTGAGTCAAAAAGTTTCTGTAAGGGCTAGCTCCATGACCTCTGCAATGGGCTAGAGGCCCGGTGGGGAGCCAGACCCGAAGTGGGGAGCCAATGGGCAAGAGGCCCGGTGCACGGATTCATGCACTGGTGGGGTCCCTTGGCCTGGCTTGCGGGAATGGGCTGAAACAGGGTCTCTGACATCCCCCAAGAGGTCTTGGATTGCAAGAGGGCGGTTCTCCGGTGATGCAGGCTCCCTCCTCTCTGGTTCCGGGTGAATCACCCGAGAACCACAGTTGCCAAGAAACCACAGCTCAGCAGCTCCTGCATTGAGTGTCTGCCCCCTGGTGGTCAGTGTGCGTCATAACTCCCAGTTGGCTGGTCAGAAGGTCGGCTGGTTGGCTGGTCACTTAGGCTTTTATCTATATAGATAGTGTGGCTGAATTTGGAAAAATAATTTAAAACTTGAATATTTTCAAATTTATGGTTAATCTGACATCTCATAGAAAAGCAATTTTGATTTCTTACTTTGGAATTTTGCTAGATTTTATAAGTGTATAGTCATTGATGTAGTAAAGAAGTTGAAAAACATAACTAAAATTACAGTTGTAAAGTCTCTAGTTGATGTTATGGCTTTTATTCTGTATAGTAGCATACTTTTGGATAAATTCCAAAACTACATGACAACTAGTTAATAGGCAACTATTGATGCTGGTGCATTCACATTATGAAAGCGATTCTAAGCACTTTATATGTGCAGTATGTGGCAAATAATGTTATTATCTCCATAAGGAAACAGGCACAGAGAGGATAAGTAATTTGTTCTAATTCTAGAGCCTGTAGGCTCATCTATAACACTCAGATTCCTGGACCTCAATATTAATATTTTTAATTTTTACACTAAATATATAGGTCGTTTACAATAAAGATTTTTTTAAAGAAAGCAAGCTGAGTAAGAAGTTATTTTCGTAAGCCAAATTATGTTTCCCACATGACTTCACATAGAACCTCTAGTTCATAATGTAGAATATAATCTTGCTAGAGAGTTCATAATATCTTTCCTAATAACAATTCTTAAAGAAAACCTAATAATTTTCTCATTTTTCTGAGTGTTCTAGAACCTATGGTTCAGGAACAGGAAGTGGCCTTGAGTGAAATAAAGCTTAAAGGTGGTTTGGCAAACACATTAGCTCAACTTTCAATCCGATATAAATCTTGATTAATTTCTGTGTTATAAGGCTGGCAAGAACTATGAGGATGAGATTTGTATGCAGACTTCTAGAATTGTAAATGTCCAAGGGGATGAAATTGGTCCTCGGGAAGTCCATTAGTGCCACACAGGCATTCTATATGAGGAATCTGCTCAAAGCCAGGAATTTGCTTGTTGAATATACATCCCCAGAGCAAAAGTAAAGTTGCTCACATAATACAAATGTTTTGTGATTTTAGGTTAGGAATACACCACACATCCCTCACAACAAAAGGGAGATGGAATTTTGAGTTGGAGTGATTTCTTCTGGTGTTAGTATTTCACCTTTCATTACCATCTAATGGTTGATTAACCCCCTTTGATTGACACATTAGTTTTAGAGTTGTAAATACATCATAACCAATCATACAGTGATCATGTCTTACTGGTCTGACACATTTTGACTCCTTTCAAAAGAATTCTTAACACAAGCATTCATGGAAAGAACTCAAAGTTCCCTGTTCAAATCACCTATTAATTGAAATTGAATATGAAGTTTAGATCTTATGTACTTGTGCATTTTTCTGAGAACATGATCTATAAATTGCATAATATTTTCAGAGAACATATGTTTCAAAAAGTAAGAAAACCTAATGCAGTAATTTTGTAAAACTCTGCTCTTAACCATTTATTCTGTGTTACTAATACATTATAACCCCCTTGAGGGCAGTCTAATGGTGGCCCATTAAGAAGAGACTGCAGTTATTGTTAATAGTGATTTTTCTTTTTTTATTGATGAATAAAAGGAGACAGATATGCTTTCTCTATTTTTTTACTGTGATAAGATGTACATAACATTTTGCTATTTTAAGCTTTTAAAGTGTCCAATTCAGTGGTATTAAGTATATTCACATTGTTCTGCAAACATCACCACCATCCATCTCCAAAATATCATCACAAGAGATTATTTTAAAAAAACCAACACTTTGATAGCATTCCAAGTTTTAAGTATGAAATAAATGAACCTTGTTACTTTGGTTAAAATCATGATTTCCTAACTGATTTTAGTGTTTGTTCTTCTGCCAAATAAAGTTTATTCTCATGTATAAATTATTTCTGAGATTGTATTATAAGATGGCCCAATATGAACACTTATTTTTAAAAAATGTTTAAGTTGAGCTCAGTTTAAACTAATACTAAGCATGGATTTTTTTCTAATAATTTAAAAAGTCAGAATATGACTATGGTTTTAAGAAAAATTAATTCTTTGATTAAAAAACAAAGACAAAGATGAGAGTATATTAATTTGAAAAGTCTAAGAGACTTACATGTCTTCAGTTAGCATTATTTGGTATCCTACATCTTTACTCTATATTAAAATTTTTTAAGTATATAAAGTTTTAATATCTAATCTGATTGAATTACACAATGGATTCTTATTTAAAAACAAAAAAGTCTTTTTTTACTAACAAAAATACTGTAATTACAAAAAATGTAAAATATAAATAAAAGTGGAAAGTAAGGGTAAAAGCTATAAGCCTGTCCACACTATCTAAAAGTGTACTTACTTTTAGGTGACATTGTTACAATTTTTAAAAATGATATTTTTATAAAAATTGTATCTTAACTTGTCTGCTTAAACCTCATATTTTAAGTCAAAATTTAAAATTCATATTCACACATTGATGTTAAATTATTTTAAAGTGTGCTATGGACACAGCTACACAAGTTGTTTTTCTTCATTTATTTAACAAATATTTATTAAAACACATAATGTGTCCTTCTACTGTAATTACTACAGAAAACATCCCCACTCTATTGTTTATATAGCACAGAAAATATGGATGCAAAGAGAACAGATCAAGCATTAGTTGACAATTTATGATAATGAATTGAAAGCCACCCCGAGGACTTATGGCAGCGTATTTATTTCTAAATATGATTTAGAATGCTTTCACAGGATTGCACGTGGACACTTCCCACAATTAAGGTTGGTCAGGAAAATGATTTGGAAATTTGCTCTTCTAGAGCATGTGCCAGAGAATAGCTTTTAAGATATAAGCTTCAGGGAACTACTGTGATGCCTCAGCATTCATTTTTACAGATAGTCTTTCTGCAATTACATTAGCTTTGTAACTTTATTTTTATGCAAAGGCAAATTGGTCAGAGCTATAGAAAACAGAGTTCCTAACTCTACAAATAACCTCTGTAAATAATGCATCTAGGTAAATTAAAATGTGAGTTGTGGGAGTATAGGACAGACATACATTGATTTTTCTTCTAAATTTGAACATTCAGGGAGTAATATACATGTATTAAGAATATTAATATGAATGACAATCCATCCAACTGGGCTTTTTCTAGCAACATTAATAGCCAATTTCAAACTAAAGATGTCATATATTCTTAACAGAAAATTTTATTTTGGGAAGGAAAGAAAGACCAAGAACAGTTTAAAAAATATTTACAAATGTTTGGCTTTCTTATAGGAAAATAAAAATCTTTGAATAAAAGCACCAATTCTCTAGGGGTATGAAAATCTTAAGTAGATTACATTCACAGCAGCCTGCATTTCTCACCACCATATACCTGCTTCAATGCCTATAATTGTTGACTTACTGAACCAAGAACAATTCAGAGACTGTGTTGTGGGCCAAACAAATACCCCACATTCTAGTTTTTAAATTGGGTCTAATAATAGCCACACATAGCAGTTTAATCAAAAACATTTAGCAGATACAGCTACTAGTCTGTGAAATTGAATGTTAGCTGTTGACTGCCATCAGTTTTATCTAGGGCAGAAAGGAGAGAACAAAAAGTAATGTTCCCTGTATTCTAAACTAAGAACCGCCAGCTCTATTCCTGTATTCATTTCCTAGGGTAACTGTAACAAATCACACAAACTTCCTATCTTAAATAACCAAACACTTCTTATCGTTTTGGAAGCTGCAAGTCCAGAATCAATGTGTCAACAGGCTGTGCTCCCCGCAGAGGCTCCAGGGAGAGTCCTTTCTTTCATCTTCCAAGTTCTGGTGACTCCAGGCGCTCCTGAGCTTCTAGCTGCGGAGCTCCAGGCTCTGCCTCTGTCTTCACATGGCCTTTTCCTCTTCTCCGTGTCTTCTTTTCTACTGTCTCTTCTAAGGACACTTGTCATTGGATTTAGTGATACAAATAATCCAAGATGATCCGTCAAAATTCTTCACTTAATTGCATCTGTAAAAACTCTTCAGTAAGTTCACCTTTACAGGTTCTAGGGGTCAGGATGTGGCCATATCTTTTGGGGAAACTAAGGCAACTACTATCACTACCCAGACTGTTACATTAGGCAGAATTTAATAGTCATGCTACATTGTCTTTTGTAATGGCCACCTGCCTGTCTTCTCCAAGACAGTGTGGTACGCGCAACTAAATTGTTAAATGATAACAATAGTAACTGCAGTAGTTAATATATATTGAATTTCATTATGTACAGAACACTGTTTTTTTTTAAACATATTTTCTCCTCACAGCTCCATCAATTAAGTATTATTATGCCAATTTTCCAGATTCAGGAAATAAAGACATACAGATGTAAAGTGATTTGTTCAATTTACATAGAGGAGGAGATGTGATTTGAATCCAAGTAAGCTGACTTCACAACCCTTACTCTTCACATCTACATTTTGTAGCCTTTTAGGTAATGTAACTTGAAGATTATCTAAGGGGAAAAATTGTATTCCTCTTCATATACTCAGATCTCCAAAATTCATGAAGTTTGAGACCACAATACCTTTATTAAACTTTACCTTGAGAATTAGCCACTACATTTCAACTATGGATAATATTGAAATATATTAGAATCCAGAGCTAGAAGTGTCATTTTATTATATATGGAGAAAGAAACTTTACAAAAGCAGAGCCCTAAATTAATAAAAGTTACAGAGTAAATGAGAAATTCTGGAGAAATAAATCAGTCTCTGGCCTGATGTAGAAGCCAGTATTCTTTCTCTTTGTATTTTCTTTAAAAAAAAAGTAAAAAAAAACAACACTTACTTTTTATAGTCAGAGGGAATGTGGCAGGCTTTTTGCCCCTACGACTTAACCAATATGCACCTCATTGCATACCCTCAAATGTACAACGTGACATTAACAATTCCCATCAAGAGGCGGGGTCAGTGTTACCTCCCCTGAGCCTGGGTGGAACTTCTATCTCAACCAATGTGGCAGAAGTGATGCTCTGTGCATTTTGAAGCTAAGTATTAAAGGCAATACAGCTTCTACTATCAGTTCTTGCTCCGGAAGAAACAGGAAAGGGAGGCAGAAGAAGCCAAGCAACGGTTCAGGTTTCAGACCATGCCTCAGCCTCAGCCTCAGCTCAGCCTCAGCCTGATTCTGTAGAGAAGCTCTCTGGGTACATTTGCACTGAAGAACTTATATTTCTCAGAAGCATAAGAGCTGGGCCTTTATGCTCTTTCATCAATCACTCATCTTAAAGGGGTGTAAACTGCCAGGGACTTCTGGATCTTTCTGTATTTGAACAATGTAATTACAGCAATGCAAGAGAAGTTTGTGGAAGAGACTATAGCACAATGAAGCCAGAAAAAAGATAGACAGAAATGATAAAAGTTGATCTCAAGGGATCTGGAATGAGCATGGATATTGTCTCCTTAATTAATTGAGTATAAATTTGGAGGACAGAAAAGGAAAAATATTTACAGCATAAAACCTGTAGAAATAAAATTGAGAATGAGGAATATAAATACAGCATCAATCTGCCAGAAAGTAAAATATTTTGTACCTTCATAAGGAAGACATAATCTGAGACCCAAAGTATATTTATTGCTCCATGGATGATTCTTTGCCTTTATTTTTTTTTACTTAAATTTATTTAATAATATAATATGGCCTTAATTTTCAAGTTGAGTCAAAAATAATATAGATAGATGCAGGGGCAAGGCAAGGAGTACATCCACGCTCCTGTGTACTAGGGATATTGTTCATTCTTTTTCCAGTTTGGACTAGGTATAAGTAGTTCTGATTATGGTTAGTTTACCTTCTGCTTCTGCTACACATCAACTCCTTTTCACCACTCAAAATTTTTTACCTCTCCATAATCTATGTGCGTGCAAAACCAGCTCCTCTTTTGTTCTACATACCCGGGATAAGGAGGGGGACCTCCGAAAGTGTGTTATGCATTTATTTACTTATTTTAATGGGGAGTAGTTATTTTTTTTAACTCTAAGGCAAATTTAAATTGAGAGATAGTAACTGAGTATAGAATATTGAGAAACGACCTATAACTAGCTTCATTGGTTTCCAACTCTTCCTGCAGTCTGGCAAGAAAAATAAAGCCCAATACTAATATTAGGAATTCATTTGAGTTTCCAACCAGTGGCCTTACCCATGGTCTTTGCTTGCTTTAATGAATGAAAAAAAATCTTTGTGTCTGATCTTATTGAATGACAAAGAGTTTTGTTTGACTATTCATTTGAATCCAAATTAAAAAGAATATGTCAATAAAAATCAGTCAGCTCATAAATCAAAGCACAACAGATGGAGCTTAGTGTGACTAAATACACGTGGTTGTGAGTTAGCTATGGCTGCACAAAGGATGGCCATGGTTTTTGTGGGGCAGGAGTGTAGCATGGCTTTCCTGGGAGCTCTGCTTTAGCACTCAGAGTGCAGCCAGGACTGCGTCTCACCTGACACTCAGTTGAGGAGGGTCCATATCTAAGCGTTAAGTGGTTTTCAGCAGGATTCAGTCCAATGTGTGCTGAGCAGTTGAACACCTCAGCTCCTTCCTTGCTGTCACCTGGAGGCCTACTCAGTTCACTGCCTCTTAGGCTTCTCCCTATTGCTTGTTCCTTCACCAAAGCCAGCAAGAGCCGAGAGAAAGTGTCCACTAGCAAGACGGAAGATACAATCTTAGGTAACTTATTGTGGAAATAATACTCCATAATCTTTAACATAGTCCACTGGTTAGCAACAAATCACAGATCCCACCTACCCTTAGGGAGAGGGGACAATACAGAAGCAAACACACAACAGAAAGCAGAGATCACTGGGAGCCAACTTGAGGTCTGTCCACCACATTAGTTTACATGGCGACATAATGTAAGAATGAATAACTTCCTTCAGTGAATAAAGCCGTTTTTTTGTTCTAAGAGTATAAAACCTAGTAATGAAAACATTAGCAGTACCGTAAGCAGTAACTATTGCAACACCTTCGTAATAATAACTCATATATGGACACATTCTCATTTCTCTTATGAGGTATACATACATGCATAACTTCTGAGGGACTGAGCAGTACAAGCATACCACCTGACTTATCCAAAATGACTGTTAAGCAAAGAAGGCTGATTAGCACTAAGTACCTGAGACCTGGAACAGTATTGTTGGGGGAAATCAAGAGAGAGGAGCCGCAATTACATGGTTTTCCTGTTGCCCATCATAAGCTAAGGCTGTGTGAAACGGTGGGACTAGAATTCAGATTCTGGCAGAGCGATTCAGTCCCATGGTCTTACACAGCTTCATATGAGAGGAAGCACTGACAGTTCCACAGGCTTGATCAGGAGTGGCATCCAAGCCTTGAGCTTGCAGCTCTGTGATGTGCTGTACAGTGGCTTCCAGCCCTGACCCATCTCCTCAGCACTTAACTAGAATGGATTATATTAGCACTTCTGTCTACAGTTGGTTTAAATAGAACAGATTTCAGTTCCCAAATATTCTGCGAGAGGCCAATTCCCGCTTGGACATGTTAATCCCTAACTCTTAGCCAACACCCCCAGATGCCAAAGGATGACCTCCATGTTTCCCATCCCATCAGCAACCCTTACTTCAACCTGTGTTTGTTATTTGCTAACATGGCAATGTTGTACTTACTCATTGATATACATGAGTCTGAGTTCAGTTTAAAAGCAGATTATTTAGGTCATGTTTAGAAGGTGCCATATGATCTATTATTTCTTCTATATCTCTTCTTTTATGGAAGAATATTTTAATTTTAGAAGTTTTTATCATTCTCTATAAACTTATTAATTACCTAAATTTTATACTTTTTTCTTTACATCCTTTCCCTTTTATCAGACTCCGCAATTTCTTCTAGAAGTGTTCCAATTTAACTTGAAAAATACCTCTCTCTAACTTTTTATTCCATTTTATTTCATAACTCTAGAAAATGCTTTCTTAATATATTGTAGTGAGTGGAGTTAACTTATAGATAGGCGTGTTTTATTCTGAAGTTTCATTAGTTTCTGATAAACAGTACTGTTTTCAGTAAGTCCAAGAGATATACTTCCTATTCCAAGTTCTGTCTGAAGCCAATAATACTAAAGAAAAATTCCAGTATATTTCTTTTTCTTTTTTTGTCTTTTCTAAAGGTTAATGGTCTAGTTTCTGAAATAACCATTTAGGAAATGTTAACGTTATGCTAATCCAAATTATTCTCCAAAATTCTGTCCTGAAATAACCTCTTGCCATTTTTATTCTATGCCTGCAAGAAACAACAACAACAACAACGAAGATTTCCATGGTGGGTCTTGCAAATGGGAAGAAAATGCATTAACTATATACCATGACACCAACTAAAGAAAAGTTAGGATTATTTTTATTTTTATTTTTTTGCTAGAGCTACTTTGGCATATATCATGACTATTTCTTTTAACTGGAGAAAGTTAAAAGTAATGATTAGTTGTACACAGAGTGAGCCTTTTGCTTTGGTATTGATGTCAGAAGAAAACAAACCCACTTAGGGAAACAAATGTTCAGATAAGCAACATGGGGCCTATGGACTGAGTGATAAAGTACAGCAGCCTTGACATGCAAAACTAGAAGACCTGATGACCTAGGGCTGGAGTGGAGTATAAATTTGAGGCGTTTGTTCTTTGGAAATTCATGAAAAAGAGATAAATGGATAGTGATCTTTTCACAAAGTTTCAGGGACCCAGAATATTAAGACAAAATATTGCCCTCGGAGAAAAGGTTAAATTTTCCAGATGGCTTAGCATTAAAATATGAGAGCAGGGAGGCAAAGGTTTTGACAATAATTGCCAACCACCCTTTTCTCTACTATTAGGCGATTTGTATTCTTCAGACATTTCCTGTCCAATTCTAAAGGCTAAATTCATTAACTGCTACCCGTTTTCTTTAGGCAAAAAATAGGACTATGCATAATATTTGTTATTAATTTCTTCAACATATTGCTGCTTACATAATGTGTAATGTTCTCAAAAAGCAATTAGCCTTGGAAAACAACATTCTTTAAGTCAGTGCTTTTCAAACTATGCTAGTCCATGTCTCATTTTTATAAACAGACGATAAAAATTAACAAGTAGAATCTAGCCTCTCTTATTGTGATTTGAAATTTCTAATACGGATAATAAGTATTAGAATGCAACACCAAAAGATAAAATGTAAAACTTAACAAGAAACATATGAAATCTTCTTTGAAGAAAACTGTACATGCCACTGAGAAACACAAAAATAGACTTTCATCATAAGGAGAGAGACGCTCTTGGATAGGAAAATGCAACAGCATGAGAATGTTAGTTCTCCCTGAAATTAATCTATAAATATAATGTGACCCTAGTGAAAATAGCAACAACATATTTTTGGAAATTAAACAAACTATTTTCAAAGTTAAAATAGGAATGAAATAGTCAGAAATATCCTAAAAATAGAAGATAAAAAGAGAGAGAATTATGTTCCTCTAGCCCTATCATTTTAAACTTACAATAATTAAAACAGCATGATACTGTAAAGAAAGGCAATAAAAAAAGAAAGGCAATTTATGTACTCTTAAGCACTATAAGCATTGATATTTTTATGTTATTGTTATTTATTTTTTAATCTGAAAATAATCAATGGCTTGACATCTTATGATTATTTTATTTTTGTTTTAGTTAAAAGATTTTTTAAATGAAAAACACAGTTGAGAGCTCTAGAGAAAAATATATATATTATACAAATTGAAGGAGAATATATTTTTGTTGTTGTTAATCACCTGAGGATAGTTTTCCATTGATTTTTAGAGAGAGTGGAAGGGAAGGGGAGAGACAGAGGGAGAGAAACATCCATGTGAGAGAGACATATCTATTGGTTGCCTGCCACACGTGCCCTGGGCTGGGGACTGAGCCTGCAACCTAACTGGCTAGGGCTGACGGAGAATATTTATCAGCAGTAGCTCTTTGCCTGAACTAGAACCAAGTAAAAATGAGGCAAGTGTGAAGAGTCAAGGAAAGATGAGATCAAATCAGATTTTCTTCTCATATGAGGGAGTGATATTCAGGATATGATATCCTGAAGAGTGGTTAAATTTTGGAAGGCATGTGAGCAGAAAAAAAGAAAATTGAAAAACAGAATAAAAATTATTTTCTTTAAGAAAAGCTGTTCTATCATGGAATAAAATGGATTATTCGGAGTCAAAGTCTAAACATCAAAACTATGAGCGACTAAATAGTGTGTTCTTTTGAATCTGAATATTTTCATTGAAACTCCGAGAGTTACATATGGAGATTTTTCATGCTAAATGAGTAGATGGCATCCCTTTACATTAAAATAAATGATGGAGTTGAGAGATTCTATGGAAGGGCAGGTAGTCTGTTCATCATTTGCAATATGCATTCCTTCATCTGGGACATTAGTTTAATGTATGGCATGTCTTTGCTTTTATAAGACTGGGTGCATTGTAATAAAAGTGAGGGATATGTAGGAGGAGATTATGATTTTGTTGGTTTTTTTTATGTTTGGCTTTGCCATTTATTTGCTTATTTGTTTTCATAAGAGAGCTAATGTTGTGAATCACAAACCTTTTACCAATGACTCACTCAAACAGGCAAGGAAGGATTTTGCAAACACTTTCCAGCGGTGAGGGGCATCTCTGTTAATTTCATGTGTATCCCCTAATACTCTGTGGGCTGGTTGGATGCCTAACTCATAGTGTAAGCTCTATACTGGTGGGCTGGGGTCTATTGCTCATTCTGCAAGCTTTTCTGGCTGTTTCATTATTGTAATTTTGGAGCAACAATCTTGTTGCTGCTCAAAATCTTCCTGTGATAGTTCTGGGTAAGTCTCAGATTTTTTTTATATTATAGCTGATATTAAATACTCCAAAAGTACTTTCAGGAAATTAGGTAAGATTTCTGTTACATACATTATATACTATATTACAGTATACACACATACATAATTTCCCGTAATATTTTCTACCCTGATAATGCACACAGATTTCTCCCGTGTGACTATTTAGGTTTCTGTCAAAACAAAACAAAATCACAGGGTTGTTTTTCGTTTTGTTTTTTTTTCTTCTAAATATGGGAAAGTTCCTTAAATAAGTTTGGTCTCCAGGGTTCACAATGGTTGCTTCACACTGCTGCCTTGGTCACAGCTGATGGTGTAGAGATTTAGAGGATGAGGTCTAATTAGATCCTTTCTTCCCCAAAAGACCTAAAGTTGTAACAGGAAGACAACAGCTAGACCACAGAACTGAGTCACTGCCAATGCAACATCCTATAGGATATTCTGCTGGGGACTTCTCTGAATTGACTTGTTGAATCAGATATTTGACTCGATTCAGTGAGAAGTCCTCATGTTCTTCTCTATTTTTGCTTCTTAGGCATGTTTTAAAATTGTGAATTTTTTAAAATTTTATTGAGGTGTAATTTACAAACAATAAAATGTTGATGTTAAATATACATCTGGTGAGTTTTGACAAATATGATGGACCACCCCCAATCAAGCCCTAAAATCTTGCTTCACTCTGCTTTGTAGGCAATTTCCACCTTCTCCACTCCCCACTCCCACTGTCAGGGAAACACTTTTCTTTTTTCTTTTCTTTTTTTTTTAAATTTGTCTTTTTTGTTGAAAACAGTACAGATGTCCCCTTTCTTCCCCCATTGACTCCTTCTAGTTCACACCCTCCCCCCACCTACGGCCCCAGGCCTCCACTACACTCTTGTCTGTGTCCATGGGTTATGCATATATGCATACAAGTTCTTTGGTCAATCTCTTCCCTCTCACACACTCATCCCCACCTTCCCACTGAGATTCCACAATCTGTTCCATGCATCTATGTATCTTTGAAATACTTTTATGATATTTTTCAGAATTTGAGAAAGAGTAGTCTTATTTATTTTGAAAAAAGGTCAATCATAATAATAACTACCATCCCTCCCCTCATCACATTCCTTGATCAGCTCCCACCCCCAGCCATTAAGAATAACTTGTGTAGGACTTGAATGTTATTCCTTCCCCCCCCCCCCTTTTACATAATATTCACAGTGTGACAGGTCAAAACTGTACTTGTTTCTGGAGATACAAAAATAAATCAAATATAAGAATATACCTTCCCTCTGTCATGGTACCCAGATTCTAGTGTGGGACTTGGAGGAGTAAACTGAGAATTACTGTAGAAGTTATCTAAATGACTTGTACTGACTTTTTGAGAGTGTGGAACTCCTAACGATTGTGTGGTGGAGAAGGTGCTGCGCACCAAAGCACAGCAACCAGCATTTCACAGCCTCCCTTTGTGGCTGTATGACTGTTTGTAGCCAATGAGCTATTAGTGGAATTAACATAAGACACTTTCAGGCCTGGTCCCTAATGACCTTCTAATTGTATTACTTCGTGGCCATTGCCCCTGTGTCTGGCTGGAAAGGAGATCCCTCCCAAAGTAACCTTGGAAATGATAGGTTACTAATGGTGAGTCTCCATGAGACTGATCCTCAAATGACCTTCACCTAAGCCTGACTATGACATCAGTAGGAACTTCCACCATACTGAAGAAGTTATCATTTTGAGATTTTTTTTTTGCAACTGTTAGCCTTCCCCACTAATACCAATGTAAACTATAATTTCTCTTTTTCATTTTTGCTTTCAATCCATCTGATAAAAAGCTCAGTTCGGGAAGAAACTTACTATTTAATTTTCCATATCTGCCCCTGAGCTGATGCACACTTCTGCAGGAAAATGACAAAAGAAAACAGATTGTTCCTGTTATAAATTATCCCATTTTCCTCTTATAATTTAAATGTTTCATTATTTGTTTCGCTTGAGGAGAATAGTGTTGCTACTATTACGAACATTGTAGTATGGATGTGGAGAAATCGATGTTCACTTGTTATGTGGCTTATTTAAAGTTATACTTCCGGAAAGGGGTGGCTCTGGAACATTAACATTGAGATTTTGATTGCTGATCTAGAAAAAAAAAAACACCCAAGGAAAAGGGCAAAATAGACTTAATGCACTCAGGTCTGCTCTCAGTTTTTCTCAATTTCCATTTCCAATTGCTGATAAAAATACATTAAATTTTATTTTATTTCATGCTATCTTAGTTTCTTGAGGGTTTAATACTAAGCATGTTTGGGTAATAACTCAGTTTTTTAGAATGTAGGTGTTTTTGTTTTGTTTTGTTTTTTTCAATATTTCTCCCTGGAAGCATATGAGTTCAAGAAAAAACATGTAATCATACATTCAACAATTTATTGAGCATCTATAATGGGCCAGCTACTGTTTTTGGCTCTAAGGGTGTATTGGTAAACAAAGCAGGCCTCTGTCATTTCTGTTCTGCTGTTGCTCTTTACACCTGATGTGAATTGTGTGCCTGCCCTGATGTTATTCTGTGTGGCCTCTTCTGTCCTGACAGTTAAGGCCTGGTGCTTTCTCCCTGCTGGTTTCTCTCTCTCTCTCTCTCTCTCTCTCTCTCTCTCTCTCCTTTATTATTTTAGAGTAGTGTTAGATTCACAGCAAAATTGAAAGGAAGGTACAGAGATTTCCCACACATGCAACACTTCCCCTATTAACAATATGCCTCATCAGAATGTTACATTTGATGAATTTATATTGACACATCATAATCACTCAAAGTCCATAGTTTGCATGAGGGTTCTCTCAGTGTCATACATACTACAGGCTTGGACAAGTGTACAGTGATATGTAACCATCTCTAGAGTGTTATACAGAGTATTTTCACTGCCATTAAAATTCTCTGCACTCTGTCTATTCTTCTCTACTGCCTGACCCCTTACAACCACTGAACTTTTTACTATTTCCATAGTTTCGCATTTTTCAGAATGACATGTAGTTACAATCACAGAGTATGTAGCTTTTTCAGATTGGCTTTTTTCACTTAGTAATATACATTTAATTTTCTTCCGTGTCTTTTCATGGCTCGATAGCTGATTTCTTTTTAGGGGGCAATAACATTCCATTGTCTGGATAGACCAAAGATGATGTTAAAGATTTATTTATCCTTTCACTTACTGAATGACATTCGGATCTTGGTTGCTCCAAGCTTTGGCAACTATGAATAATGCTGCTCTAAACATCTCTGTGCAGGGGTTTTGTATGGACATAAGTTTTCAGCTCATTTGGGTAAAGGCCAAGGAGCACAATTGCTGCGTGGTATGTTTAGTTTTATAAGAAACTGCCAAACTGTCTTTCAGAATGGCTGTACCATTTTAGATTCTCACCAGCAATGTGTGAGAGTTCCTGTTGCTCCACATCCTTATAAGTATTTAGCATTGTCAGTGTTCAGGATTTTGGCCATTCTAATAGGTATGTGGTAGTCTTCATCTCATTTTGTCTGTTTTGTTCATCAGTGTATCTCAAACATCTAAAACAGTGCTTGCTATAGTGCATTTTATGTATATGCATATGCATATATATGTGTGTGTGTATTGTTATTATATATATTGTATATATATATACACATATATACACAATTGTTATTGCATATATATGTGTGTGTATACACACACACACAATAACAAGTGCACAATATATATTTGTTGAATTAAGGAATGTTGTTTTAAAATTTATTTTTATTGATTTCAGAGAAGAAGGGAGAGGGAGAGAGAGATAGAAACATCAATGATGAGAGAGAATCATTGATCGGCTCCCTACTGGGGATCAAGCCTGCAACCCAGGCATGTGCCCTTGATTGGAATCAAACCCAGGACCCTTCAGTCTGCAGGCCGATGCTCTGTCCACTGAGCCAAACCAGCTAGGGCGAGGAATGTTTTATATGTTGCCCCTCTACTCAGATGTCACCAAAGAGAAGGGAGAAAAGGAAGAGAGAGAAAAAGTAGTGAAGGACTAAGTTAGTTATAATGGTTGGTTCTTTGTAGACTGTTCCTACAATGATACTTTGTTCATTTCCAAGTGACATTCTCATATATTTGCAACCATACACTCTCAGCAATTACTGAAAGTCTATACAGGCAGCTCACAAAATCCACACTGACAGCCCCCAGGCATGACTTTGCAGAAGAGATCCAAATCATAAGGCATGGACTGGCAAAATATGTTTTCTGGTTAGAATTCACGAAGCATCCCTAATTGCATTTTTTGGGATATGTTACATGGCATGTAACAAGATTTACTGGAAGTTGTGTAGATTATTTGGAACCTAAAACTCTGTCTAACACAAAAGGTCTACTTCCAAAGGAAAAGTCCGGGCTTCCTCTGTCTAGAATATTTTGTGGTTCATACTTTTAGTTGCAGAATGTGCCTTTTAATGAAACAAGAATGTGCCTTTCTTTCAATTTTGCTATGAATCTAACACTGGCCTGAACAAGAATAGAGCTTTTTAGAAAGCCTATCTTTATTTAGATAAAAAGACTCTGAAATGTAATCCTATATAATAAAAAGGTAATATGCAAATTGACCCTAACAGCAGAATGACTGGGAATGACTGGTCACTATGACACACACTGACCACCAGGGGGCAGACACTCAATGCATGAGCTGCCCCCTCTTTGTCAGTGCACTCCCACAGGGGGAGCTCTGCTCAGACACAAGCCAGGCTGATGGCTGCCAGTACAGTGGTGGTGGTGGGAGCCTCTCCCGCCTCCTCAGCAGCACTAAGGATGTCCGACTGCAGCTTAGGCCTGCTCCCCACTGGCAAGTGGACATCCCCCAAGGGCTCCCGCGCTGCCAGAGGGATGTCTGACTGCCAGCTTAGGCTAGCTCCCCCAGGGAGCGGGCCTAAGCCAGCAGGTGGACATCCCCCGAGGAGTCCCAGACTGGGAGAGGGCACAGTAGGGTTGAGGGACCACCCCCCCCCCAAGTGCACAAATTTTTATGTACTGGGCCTCTAGTACAGTTTATAATATCAGCTCCTCAACATTTGGGGAAGGAAAAACGTTTGAATCTTCTACAGGCCATCCCAAGGCAGTGAGGAGGTGAGATGCTACCCCAGAGCCCCACACCTGGGCAACTCTTCCTTTTGGGTGTGTGCTCCTCTGCACAAAAGCATTGCTTTGTTCTGCAGCTTCTTCTAAAGAGCATTGGAGGTGGGAATAATGAAGACACTGACATTCAATATTTTACCCTTCCCAATTTACTTATCTCTGGTGCTTTATGCTCTCAGCAGTTACCAAAGTTATCTTTGTTTTTGTGGCAACAGCCCTTTCTTACTTAATATTCATTTTCTGGCACTTCACGTTGGCTTATAGTAAAATTTCAACCTCACCTTTCCCAATCCAACCCTTAATAAATTAATTTAGAAATACACATATTTAAAAAAGAACAACACAATTTCCTCCCTCAATAAGTCAAGTTCTCTACAGTGGTGTCTCCCTAAGCACTCAAAAACTTTTGATTTAAAACATAGAACAAAAGAAATTAAGATTGAAAAGTTATTAGCTTCATATCTCAAAAACATGATCCCTGTCATACTAACAAAGAAAACACACCCCAAAAATGATAAAATCTAGGCGGTTATATAAAGTACTACACACATGCAAAAACGTGGAGGAGATTGCTATAAAATGTGGACAGTAGGATAAATGACCAAGGAGGAGTACCATAAAATAAATAAATTGAATAGATAAAACCTGAAAAAGCAAACAAGAATTAGGAGCAACTTGCAGAAGTCATAAAAGGAAATAGAAAACTATTATTTTAAAGTAGCAGGGTAGTATGTGGTATTGCAATTTTCAAAGTCAGGAAGTATGTAAATTTTGGCAGCAATTTTTGCAATGCCAGCTCCCCATATAATTCTTTTAACAGCTCCACAAATTGTATAAGCTAGAATATAATGAAAATATAACTTAATGAGAAGTATATACACTCACATTCAGATCTATTATACTGCGTGTATCTATTCAATAATTTTTTGGTTTAGATTACATTAAAGGTCCTATTATTTCTGGCACACGGTGTGTGTATGTATACTTTGTGATGAGCTCAGTTACACACATGAACAACGAAAGCACAGTTTAGCCAATAATGTTTCTACAATTGCACTGCGGCACTTTAGATATTATTCAGTTATTTCAAAAAAGTGACTTACTGTTTTTGCTATAAACTAAAATGAATGAGATGGATTTTCAGTGGCCCAAATAACCTAATTTATTAAATTAAAACTGTATGTAGCCATAGAGAATTATTTCTATCATTCACAGTTAGAGACATCCTAATATATTAAATAATTACAATCAGTATGGCATCTTATGCTTTTACAATATATAAGACAACATATGCATATAAAATTGCTTTGTTTTATAAATTGAACCTACAATTAAGGAAATAGATCTGTTGGTTCTTTTGAAAGGCCTACACTGTTTTTATTATTTTTAAAACTCAACATAAATTTTTAAGACTTTTGTATGGTTTGAATTTAATTTTTTTTAAGTATATTTTATTGATTTGTTACAGAGAGGAAGGGAGAGGAATAGAGAGTTAGAAACATCGATGAGAGAGAAACATCGATCAGCTGCCTCCTGCACACTCCCTGCTGGGGATGTGCCCGCAACCCAGGTACATGCCCTTGACCGGAATCAAACCTGGGACCCTTCAGTCCGCAGGCTGACGCTCTATCCACTGAGCCAAACCGGTTAGGGCTGAATTTAATTTTATAAGGCAATATTTATTGCCTGTCCAGAGTTCACTGTGTCTCTAATCTTTGATACTGTGATGTGATACTGCTAATTCCAGATATATTGAATTGGAACGGAAACATCAAAATCTTTGCAATAGTTGGCAAATTTCCTGAACTGTCTTTTTTTTAAAAAATATATTTTATTGATTTTTTTTTTTTTACAGAGAGGGAGAGGAATAGAGAGTTAGAAACATCGATAAGAGAGAAACATCAGTCAGCTGCCTCCTGCACACCCCCTACTGGGGATGTACCCGCAACCAAGGTATATGCCCTTGACCTGACTCGCACCTGGGACCCTTCAGTCCGCAGGCCGACGCTCTATCCACTGAGCCAAACCACTGAGCCAAACCGGTTAGGTCTCCTGAACTGTCTTGGTTAAGTCCTATGAGTTCATCCATGATTGAAAGATGCTATGTCAGGCAATGCATTTTTTCACCCACACAACTAAGTTTTAAATAGATTCACAGTTTTTTGAACTTTAAAAGCTTAGTTCCACCAATGAGACT
This sequence comes from Myotis brandtii, assembly GCF_000412655.1. Lineage (NCBI taxonomy): Eukaryota > Metazoa > Chordata > Mammalia > Chiroptera > Vespertilionidae > Myotis > Myotis brandtii. The sequence goes on along the minus strand of NW_005369942.1, from coordinate 2,460,444 downwards.
TCTTCATGACGCCAACAGAACAGTAACCCATCTTTTGCCTTAATAGTTATCTATTGGTAAATGGTAAATTTTATATATTTGTGACAGAAAGTAGAATAATTTAAATGATCAATAAAGTTATAGGCCCTATCTGCTAAATACCAAGAAGGAAAGAAATGTAAAAGAGAATAACAAAGTTAATAACTTGTAATAATTCTAATCATCCTATAAACAATCTAATCATCCTATAAACAATCGCTTAAAGGGAAGATTGGCTAAGCAAAAGATTTAGTGTTGAATTACATTTTTAGAAAATTATTCCCTTAATAAATGATTATCATTGAAGAGCATTTAAAGGAATTGAATGGGGCCAAGGGGATTAAGAACTAATGAACAGAGAAAAGAATCTCTTTGATTTAGTGCTTTTTGGTTGTTTGAATCCGAGGAGGGGTGTGATATCAAAGACGAGGTCATGTAAATGTGAAGAGAAGTTAGGTTGCTATGACAGTACAAACATTCCAGCTTTCACTGAGATAATATTACCTGTGAAAGGAACAGGAGTGAAAAGCAAAAATCTTACACTAATATCCCTTAACCTGTGGGCATGGAAAGCAATAATTAGAAGTGGAGAAGAGTGGAGAAGCAGCTAGTGTGAGACATGGAGTGCTTACTATATGGACAGTATACAAAGCTTTTGTGTTGAAATAACATTGCATTTTATGTGCTTCACATAAACATTGATTTCCCGCTTTGCTTCCTAAATTCTTGTTGGTGCTTTAAGAATAGAACAATTATGAAAGTCTTTTTTAAATGATAATATGTGCTAAAAGAGTGAATTTGAAAGGCAGAATGTCTTTAAATGTGGTTAGCATGTGTGTGTGTAATCTACTGAAAAATAAACGAAAATTTCACTTGAAATTGCAATCCCCCCTGTAAAGGTAAAATGTGCCTTTTGAAAGACCTAACACATCTATTTGATGTGGTTGGTAATCACTTGAAAATTAAAATATCTGAATTAACTAACCACTTTTAGGTTATTCTACTTTCCTGGTATTTCAATTCCCTCTAGTAAGGCAATGAGGATAATATTTTCATCTCTTAGGAATGAGAAGTTTCAGAATGTGTGTTATTTTCAGCTAAAGGCAACTGAGACGCAGTGTGCTCAAGAGACACTTCTGTTTTCCCACCTGCAACCAACCCCAACTACTAGGAGAATTTGAATTAGGGGTCTTTCCCAAACCATAGTAAGAGATTATTAGATATAACCTATTGGGGGACCTATCTATGGGGCAGGGCAGACTACTAATTACAGCACATCTGTTCTGCTTATCGTCCTATAATGACCCTCTGAAGCCCGAACGCGCTTCCCCTCATCTGTAGCTCAGAATGTCACATATGCCTTTTTCCCTTTCTGTCCCTGAACCTATACTGTATATGAGGTTCCCATGCACACATATGTAATTAAATCTGATCATTTTCTCCTGTTAATCAACCTCATATAGATTTAATCATTAGACCAGCTGAAAGAACTTAGAGGGTAAATTTTCTTTCTTCCCCACAGAAACAATGTAAGTGTACATTTTTTTTTCCAACACAACTTAATACAAAATGTTCTGAGAACTTTTATTTTTAATTTAAAAAGTGGTCAAGCAATTACTATTTGATTACTCCATGTTCTTTATACTTCAAGTGCATTTAAATTATTTAATCTACTGGGAATATTATAGACTCTTTTCATTCCCGTTGCAGGTCTCAAATTCAATCCTTTTCCCTTGCGTTTTTCTTGTTAGCCAAGCCAGCTGAATGTTCCCTCTTTTTTTTTAAATTAAATGTGTGGGGGTTTTTTAATTGATTTAAGAGAGGAAGGGAGAGAGATAGAAACATCAAGGGTGAGAATAATGGATAGCTGCCTCTTGTACTGGGGATTGAGCCCGCAACCTAGGCATGTGCCCTGGCCTCCTGGTTCATGGGTTGAAGCTCAACCACTGCGACACACTGGCCAGGCTGAATGTTCCCTGCTTACCATTCAAAACCTAACATTGAATTATATTCTCATGAAGGAAATGCTTCATGCAAAGCTTATGAACATATATATAGGAATAGGACTCTGATTTATGGACAGTTATTTAGTTTTACTTTAATTTTTTCTTTTATTTTCATTGACAGTAATATTTTCTGGAGAGTACAATCAAGATGGGGTATTCATAGAAAAAGCACTAATAGAAGCCTGGTCATAAATGAGAACAATCATAATCACAATCTCTTTTACCAAAGCATTCCACACAGAGAGATAACAGCACAATAAATAATTTGCCATTTGTCACACAACAAATAAAACAGAATTGCAATAGCAAAAATGTAATTTTATAAACGTTCTTATACTAAATATAAAAGCAAAAATATGAGATCATGCACTGGAGACAAAAGCTAAAAGTGAATACTATAGCAAAAACAACAACAACAACCACAACATTGCAAAGATAAAAATGTTCAAGTATTGTGAACGGAGAGGGGAAGATTCAAATAGAGCAGTTGCAGCATAAATCGATTATATTTACTACCCCAGGAGGGATACTGACATAATTGCCTTTGTCCATTAATACTTCATGCTGTTAGAATACATACTGTATCCATTTAAAGGACAGAGTCCATTTCCTTGGAGCACATCTCCTGTTACGAGGATGGAATGAAATTTATTGTTTACCTTGATTATAAATAGACAATAATACTTTAGGAGAAATATTCTCAAGTACAGGCCGGTGTGATCTCCTGGAATAGCAGGGGCCTGGGAGTCAGGAAAAATTGACTCTGGTTCTATTTTCACCATTGACTGTGAAAGAGACTGCCTAGTTCTGAAATAACATTTCACCTCATGTTTCAATTTTGCTGTGAGAATTGAACTACCAGAACTAGCAGAGAGCAGTAAAAATAATAACAACAACAATAATAAAATAGTTTAACATTTTTATTGATGCTTAATTATAAAAAGTATTGAAGAAAAAGTTGGATCCCTTAATAGAAGAAAGAATTCTATAATGCTTTAGTGGGGCTGTTCCTATAGCATAACAATTTCTCCCCCAACATAACTAATCTAAGCAGTGCCTCTATACTTGATGGTTGAATAGTATATCAGAATTGAACAGTGGCTACTTTCTACGTGATTAGGAAAGACATGTTTGTCATGGGAGTAAAAAAATAAAATTTGTCTGTTAAATTACACATAAATATAAGGTACAAATGTATTTTTAAAATACAGATTGAAATCATCACACTTGCATTGTGTACATACGAAAATACAGTATTTAATATTCAATATACACAGACACATTTATGATAAATGCAACAATTTGGCAATGCCGCTTCTCTCAGGGTTTTCTCTGTCCCCTACTTCCATGTATCTGGAAACCAAAATGCTTGGCCCAAATCCCCTAGCTCTGGCGGACATCCTGAAGCAGCTTGTTAATCTCAGCCACCAGCTCACTGGCATCCATGAGTTCATGCTTCCCATCGTTGAGGTGGTTGAGCACGTTGTCAAAATCATCTTCTTCATAGTTTTCGGGGATCTCCTCCATGGCCGGCAGCCATTTAGCAGATGGCTGCACACTGGAGTGGGTTCCCAGGGGGGGCCCAGAGTTGGTGGTGGGATTCTGAAAATGGGTACTGGCCGCCCAGGCTGCCACGCCCTGTGGGTAGCCCCCAGTCTTGGCTGGCAGGGGTCCCTTCCGACGTTCCAGAGAGTTGGACCGATCCACCTCACTGGCCTCAGAATAGGTGTCCAGGGAAGGGGGTAAGAGACGCTGGAACACGCTGCTCATTTCTGAGAGCAGAGATGAAGTGCCTTTGTCCCCGGGGTCCTCCTCTTTGGGGGAGTCCTTCCCAAAGGTGGAAAAACTCTTCTTCTTCTCACCGGAATCCGCAGGCTGGGTGTCATCCTCAAGACCCTGGTGCGGATGCTGCTGCTGGGGCTGCGCTGGGAATTCTTCCCCTGGAATGAACATGTTGCTCCTATAGTCAGAGGATGGTGAGGGCAGAGGTGGCATCCAGCACTGGTCAGAGTGTCCCAGGACCCTGCACTCCTCCGTGCACAGCCTCATGGCTGCTCTCAAGGGAAACAATGGGGACTCATGAGTACACTTACTATGACTCAAAATCTTGGAAAAATGTATTTTATTAAAAAAAATAGAATGAGATAGTTTAAATTCCTACCCTGATATCAACCCATTATTTTACACATTAGATGAACTATAATTATGGCTTTGATTTGAATGCTAGTTTTATGGACCCAGCATATATATTTTCTTTCTTGCTCATCAAATAAGAAAAGGAAGATTATGACTCATATTTCTCAGGAATATCATTTCTGCTACTCAAGTAATGAGACAATGGATTAATAACTTATACATGAGAATGACTGAAAAGGAGTTAAGGTGAGGATGAAATGTTTGCTGAACATAAATTCTAAAGAACACCAGAGCTGTAAGGAGAAATCCATAACTTCATAATGCAACACGATAATCCTCAAGTAATACCTTTGAGTAGCTTTCTAGGTAGTGAAGTCTATCTGACCTACTTTACTTTTAATGCAAGCATTGAGAAGATAGTGAGTTATCAGGTCATTATATTATTGATCTCTCTTAAAGGTATTCTGGATTATTTATTGACTTGTTATTTAAACTAGCAGTGCAAATTATCTGCAACTACCAGGCATCTGGTTTGAAAATCAAATAGATGGAAAAGTCATCAAAAGATGAATATGAAAACTCCACTGATTAGTTCTTCCAGTTGCTATGATGTCCTATTGGAATGTGAGTGACCACACTCATAGAAAGAATAGATGATGAGAAAAGCAGAAAAATAAAGAGGAGAAAAATCTCTAAATTTGGAAAATACAATAACTAAACTACATAACAACCAGGAAATATGAAGATGTCAATTACAGTCCAAAAATCATCTACCTCTTTCAGTGACAATAAGGTCTCTTTAATATCACAATTTTCATTTTAGAGCAAATGACAGAATGCAGATCTAAAGTAATTTTCTTAGATTTGAATGAAAACTGAACCATTATCAGCCATACTTACATATTTAGAAATGATTCTATAGATTTGGCTACTTAAGACATATTTCTCTTCCTGTGAAATTTTTGCTAGAAAGGATGACTCTTAAACAATGCCAAATACCTTGTCAGTGGAAGCAAGTTGCCTATTGTGTTTATTGCTGTATCCTCAGCACGGGGTAAACTGTCTGCAGAGAATAAGCATTCACTACATATGTTCTAATCATCATGGAAATACAACTCAAAACCACAATGACATTTCACCTCAAACCTGTCAGGATGGCTGCTATAAAAAAACAAAAATAGCATGTATTGGTGAGGATGAGGAGAGATTGAACGCTTGTACACTGGGTTGGAAATGCAAAAATGGTTCAGTCACTATGAGAAACAGTAAGGAGGTAGGTCAAAAAAATTTAAAATAGGACTACCATATTATCCAGCAACCCCACTTCTGGATACTTATCCAGGAAAATAAGAGCAAGTTTTGTGAGTGAGAAAAAAATGTGTGATTGCTAAAAAAAAAAAAAAAAAAGCTGAAAATACAAAGGAAGTAAAGAAAATGCAGAGATAGTATGAATACTGATTCCATAGGAGTCAATGTGGGCCAAGAGAAAGAGGGCGAACATTGAGAATCTTTGTGTAATTTTGCTATGAAGAAAAGTTGCTTAAATGAGGAAGGATGATTTAAGAATAAAAGCATGTGTAGATGTGCTGACCTCATGCATTATTGCAACTTGAAAATACCAACGATTGTTCAGCAATGAATGTGGACAAAACCAAAAGGAGTTGAAAGTAACTGGAATACTTTAATAGCAATGAGGTTTTCCAAGCAGTGAAATAGCTAGCAAAGTGGTAATGAAAGTTTTTATTCATTCCCCAGGTCTCTGAAAATGGAAAGGAGACTTGTCTATGTTGTCTTATTCACATCCTGTTACAAAGAAGGGAAACAGACCTGATGGCACCTTTATTCATTTTCTGGCCTTTAACTCTGTGGGAAGGGCTTCATTGTTTGACTGACTTTATTTTATTTTAATGTTTAATGACAACGGAGACAAAAATTACACAGGCTTCTAAGAATCCTGAGCATGAGCACATTTCTAGAAACCTGAATACAACCTGGGTGATTAAAATGATAGTTCATGTTTACAAATTACTTTGGTCATAGGGTGTGTTTTTTAAACAGGGAATGCTATTTTACAACTTCACAATAAATGGGGCTTTAATTCTAAAATAGTAAATTAACACAAATTTAAAAATTCAGAAAATATGAAAAATTGATAAAGAAAATTTCATGGAGGGAGAGATGGCAAAAAAAAAAATGGAGATGGAAGGGCAGGGTTGCAGAAGAGGGCATTTTTCAGTTTCCCTGACATTTTCAATATTTTCCCTGGAGACTCAGTTATTTGAAACATTTCCAGTGCACATGTAACTCAGTGCTATAGAGGTTCCATACCATGTCCAATGAATAGGACTTGTTGGCAAGTGGTGTAAGTGGCTGATCTCTCTGTCCTTCCTTTAAAGCTTTGCCTGGTGGTGCAATTTCCCCTGGGGAGGGGAGGATGTGAGGCAAACAGAATTCTTCTTTCCCACTACATGACTATCAATATTATCACTGAACTATATGAACCTTATAGGTAGGGCAGGAGGTAAGCATCAAATAGTAGAAGAAAAAATGTGTGCCTAACTTCTTCCACGCCATTAGTCAGTGAGTGATCAATCAGTTCTTCATTAAGAGCCTCTCCCATGTGTCCTTACATGGTTTCAGATGTAGTTCTGAGTCAAGGGTAGCAAACAGGGCCCTAAATGTCAATTAGAGTGCCAAAATATGATGCTGAGAGCATGTCAAGAAAAGAAAAAATAGTGGACATGGAGGTTAAAGTCGTTAAAGAGAAACATGAAACAAAATTTGAGAGATGATAGACAAAGTGAAGAGAAGCCAGTGTTTTAGGTAGAAAAGCCCATGAGCGAAGGATTGGTGTGTTATACTAAGCAGTAACCCTACCTATTGAAAAGACACCCCAAAAAGCCAAAATTGAGAGTTAAACTAGCAGTGGATTTCACTGGCCTTAGAATGCCAAGATAAGTAGGTTTCATAGATGTTGCTGGGCCAAAAAAAAGTCAATTATTGATTTTGAACCAAAAATATAAATTAAAATGCTATGAAAAAGGTGATCAAACTCTATGAAAGATTTAGCAAAGGGAGGAGTTACTAGAGAGAGAATATCAGTTCATATGCTTGCACAGTAATTCAGCCATGCAGAAAGGTCAGAACTAGGATACCAGCCATGAAAATGAAGAGAACTCAGAATTAAAAAGGACTGTTTGAATTAAATAATCATTGAGGGCAGATTGGTGAAAAGTGGAATGAGCTCAACCAGGAAGGAGCATCACAAAATCAAAAGCCTTTATAAATCACCCTGGTGCAGCTAATACACTGGGAAAACGGAGATTTTGCAGGAATGTGAATAGTACGGCAGTTCAAAGTTGAATGAATCAGGAAGAAAATATGTTGACAAACATGAGCTAACAGATAAAAATGTATGCTGATTTTACTGCTCAGAATGCAGGACATGTCTGTGGGAATTAATAGAAAGAATGACCAGAAATGACCCTGTTGGCAGGCAATGCAACACAACATGATCTATATTTGATCACAGTTTAATGCAGAAAAAAAAAACGTTGAAATAAGACACTTAAGGCCTAAAAATACACATGCTTTCGAAACTGCACTGATTTCTATTAATGGCATTCAGATGTGGACTTACTTTTTTCCTACTTCGGATATTTCATGGGAATATAAGTTCACAAGACACAAGTTTTATACCCCAAAGTGCTGGCAGAAGCTTTTGGGGTGAATAATTAACCAGAAAATTGGTGAAGTATCATCAGGAAGATGGTCATAATGAAAGGATGGTTATCTCTGTATGATACTTAATATACATATTTCTTTCCCTACTAGCCAAACATGAGTAAAGCTTAAAACAGATTTATGTATCATTGGTGAAATCCTGGCACACTATACCTGCCACCACACCCCACAGGGAGGCAGGTAGCTAGTCATGCAGAAATGTATCTACTGTAACACAATCAGTTGTCATACAATGCCATACACCAGCAATATAGCTCTTCTACTACACACCTGGATTAGTATGATTGTGTAAATATGGAATTGTTTCTTAAAGGCTGCCTATATATTAAGTGGTATTATTAATGACAATATAAAAGTGAGCCATTAACTTTGAAAAGAAATGTAAACTTAGAAGAGATCTAAAGTCAGTCACTATATAAGACTCACTAATATCTAGGCTTTATATCTATCTATTGTTCCTCAATATCTTTATTCTTTAACATTTATTTTAATTTTAATTTTTTAAACTCAAGTGCCAGATAACACTTCTGTCATGAACATATCTGATGTTGGTAACTTTGAAAATACAGAAAAGAGTGAAATAAGTCTTGATCTTTTTTTTTTTTTAAGTTAGACCATGGTTAGGTATTAGAATTATACAATTTCAGAATTTAAAAAGACTTTAGGCAGTATTTAGGTCCCCAAATGGCTGGGTTATATAAGTAAAGGTAGTTATTCTCTTTTTAACTATGCTGCTAAATTAAAATTTCAATGAATAGACTTCATATAATTAAAAAATAACACATAAGGAAATATTGACATTGTGCCCATGAAGTTACTTTTATGCCTTATGAAATAATGTAATTTGGTAAATCAAAATATTCAAAATTAGAGAACAGTATTCAAAATTAGAGTTCTGTCAGTGTCATAAAATCATGGAAATTCAGCCATTTTATTCATAGATAGATAGATAGATAGATACACACATTTTATACACACACACACACACACACACACACACATACATCCATTTCATGGGTAAGAATAATAAAACTGATTCTCTTTTAGCAAGTTGTCTGAAGCCATATATATCCCACTATATTTCCAGAGCTTTCTCTTTAAATTGGTCAAGGAAATCTATGAATTAAAAAAAACACAAAGACACGTGGGCAAACGGGCTCTCATGTAGCCCCGTATGTAACTAGAAGTCCTTTCCATACATCCATCCTGCCAGAAATGCAGTATCTATTAATGTAATAACAATGAACTACTGTTACTAATTCCTATGTCCAAGTAGGAGAAGCAGTGCAAGTGTCGAACACCTGTGGATCTGGTGTAAGCATTGGGACATCACTGGCAAGTACTACTGTGACTGCTGTGACTAATGCTCCCGCAGCTACTGCTACCACTGCTACTATAACCATGACAGCTCGAGTTTCTATTTACTAATTTTGCTTGAATTTCTGTGGCTCTCTGAAGCTCCCACATGTCTAGTCCCCAAACTCTTTTACTGAACTAAATTTAGAAAATAGATGTTTTATGGAACTCAGACGGGTAATACAGTTTTCTTTTGCCTTTCATTTACCAAATGGCAGTCACTAGATCAACAGTCAGTAGAATTTAGAAACATACATAGCCAAAGGAACATCTGTGTGTTCCTAGGAGTTGATTGAACATTACAGTCTTTAGTCACAGGGTCGCTTCAATGACAGTCAGTATTTACCCAGTTGGTTCAGAGAGTTGCTACTGCACAATTAGAGAGAAGGGATACTAAGGAGAAAGTGGCTCATAACTGACTAGGATTTCCTCCATTCAGCTGTATACTTATAAATTCCTCTCTTGGATTCCTGTTTCTCTTGCACTCCAGTGTAGACATAAAATGAAAGGTGGTGACAAATATTCTATGCATACCACCTACAAAGATATATTCTCTCTCCTATTTTTAGTGAGTAAAGTATACCATTTCCTAGTATATTTTCATCTCTGATTTTTGTGAGTTGGTTTCCATCACAGGAAATGTGTCCTCCAAATTATAGTCCAGTTCACCACCATGCACCAAAACAGGCTGTCTCAATGAAAACAGCCACCCCATAATTTTATAGAGAGTTGCTCAAGAGTGTCCTCTGACAGGATTGGATGGGGTAGGAAAAGGAGGAAAGCAGTGTGGTTTTCTATCCCTCTCTGCCCACGCCTTTCTTCTTGTCTTGTTAAGCTTTCATACTTACTCCTTCTCTACCCACTGCTTCACATGAATTTTGAGAAAATAACTTGAAAGTGTTTCAGTCTGTGTTCATTGCTAATAGTGTGCAGATTACAGAGACTCAGTGCAAAGGACAAAGAGAATATAAGCGTGGGAGAAATTGTTCACCTCACTGGTACAATAGATGTGAAAATAAGGATTGATCTCTCACTACCCCCTTACCTGCTGGGATCCTTCCGTCTGTAAGAAACAGGTCGCTGAATCCTTCGCCCAGCAGCCTATCTATTGGAGAATCTCGCCCTAAATCATAATCACTGTCTCCTGCTTCACTGTCACCACGGCCACTGTCTTTCAAGCTAAATTTGTCCATGTCTTGAAGGGCATATCTAGAAAGATAAATCAGGGAAGGTACAGTGCTCATTCTTTAGCATCCATGTTATTTGACACTTAATAGGCAACACAAGAGTAATTCATACCTATAGCTCCTAGAATATTTGTTTCCTCGAAAACTTGGCCTTGGCTGATATTGCCCCTGGTGAAGCATTGAAAGAAGCTGGGAGACCTGCTGGAAACCAAATAGACAGAACTGATTCCTGGAAACAAACCCCCAATACTCACAAGCTTTCAGCAAGGAAAAACAATGAACATGTCCTCTCCCTTTTAAACACTTGCATGTGCTGAGCTGTGGCAGACTATGCAGCCAGCCACTGGATATGACTGAATACATCCCAGAGAGATCTGAATGACCTAATACAACGGGTTTCTTTTTCTTTTTGAAAGAAGACTCCTTTATAAATTACAGGTCTATTTCCTTTATAGTTCAGCTTAAAGTGACCAGTTATAAAAATGCAGAGAAAATACTCTAACATACAACATTGTAACACATGCAGTTAAAATCATGTCAGAAAAATTTCAACTCAGGTTTTTGTTTGTTTGGGTTTCTTTCTTTCTTTCTTTTTTTTTTTTTTTGTAGAGACCACACCTATGACAATAAAGCAAGTCCCTTTATTTTTTTGCTTCCAGTATCTTAATCTTGGAAGTATGGGGATTCTAATCAGTCCTTTGTGAGCTTCATTTATTTTTCAATATTATACATGCAAGTAAATTCTTTAAGAGAAACCTGAAACAGTATGCTCAGGTGTGGGTACTTCCTACATATGCATAATGTAACTTTGTATCCTACTTAATTTGCATATTGTAAGTACTGTTACTTCTTAAAGGAAACACTCCAGAACTAACACTTACACAACTTCTGTGCACTAGCAGCTACTTTGTCAGTGAATTGGTGCAGTGTATGATCTTACCTCAACAGCCGGAGTGGCATGGGTGAGCTCTAGTGAGAAATTTTCTGGCACGTGGTTCGATGAGATTGTCACCAAACTGTTGAGGGACTGGTGACTGTTGTGACTCTGCCGGCTGCCCATTTGCCCTCTTTCTAAGGTAGGAGATGAGGATGGAGACGACCTGTGATGAGATCTGATAGGTAGAGTGCCATTGATGGTAGGCACCAGTGTAATGTCCCCTTTGTGAATCTGCCTGGATGGTCTTTTGGGGTGGTGCTGGTAAGTTGATTCTGCTACCCTGCAGTTGTAGGATCTCGTGTCTTTCTTTTCTCGGTTGCACCTGGTTGCAAACAGCACCATGATAACCAACAACACTGCACAAATTGCTCCTAAGGAAATAATTATAATCATGGAGACATCCAAAGATTCCTGGCTTGCTGGGGTCTTTGCTGTACTTGTCACTGACTCTGCGTATTTAAAGATCATACACTTCAGAAGGACTTTGGTATGCAGCTGAGGATTGCCTTTGTCCTGGATGATAACTGAGAGCTCCCATTCTGTGGAGGGAACGGATTCCATGCTCACATTGGTATGGATGTCACATGACCGTGGGTCAATTACAAAGATATTCTCCTCATTACCTGCTACTATGGAGCAGCTGAGTTCAGCATTCACACCAGAATCTCGGTCAATTGCCCTTATTCTTGTGACATGAAAGCCACTTTCAGCCCCTTTGGGGATGGAGATTTCTGCCGTATTATTGCGCAGTGTGGGCCCTATGACCACAGGGACATTGTCATTTTCATCAATGATGGTGAGCACAACTGTAGTATTGCTCACAAGCTGCTTCGGACTTCCTCCATCTCTTGCTTCAACCACAAAAGTTATCTGACTCACTTCTTCATGATCAAAGTTTCTGAGGGCATAGATGCCTCCATTAGATGGGTCAATGGTAACATATGTAGTTATGGAGCTTCCCAGTATAAAACTCTCCAAAATAGTATATGTAACTTGCCCGTTTTCTCCAAGATCAGGATCTGTGGCTGTAACAGTGGTGATAAATGCCCCTGGCGAGTTATTCTCTGAGATTGCTAATTCATATCGACTTCTCTGGAAGTGAGGTGGATTGTCATTTATATCACTGATTTGAACAGTAAAATGTTTTACTGTAGAGAGACTGGGCGTCCCCTTGTCCTCAGCAATTACAGTCAAACTGTATTCAGATCTCTTTTCTCTATCCAGTGTGGCATTGGTCAAGATTAAATAGTTGTTTTCATAACTCTGCTGAAGTTTAAAGTGACCATGTCCGTGAAGCTTGCAAACTACTTCTCCGTTCAGCCCAGAATCCTTGTCCTGAACCCTGACCAATGCAACAAATGAATCAACAGGATCCCCTTCAAAAATATAAGATATTTCTTCTTTCCCAGGGGACATGAGATTTATGTTAATTTCAGGCTTATTGTCATTAACATCCACAACCTTAATTACAATTTTGCAATGCGCTGGAATTGAATTTGGACCCAGATCTTGAGCCTGAACATCAATCTCATAGGATTTGGTAATTTCATAATCCACTTGCTTGAAAAGAGTCAAATGTCCTCTTTCTGAATCAATTTTAAAAGTCTCTATAATTTTGGGAGACACATGACTGCTGAAGGAATATACAATTTTCCCATTGGCGCCCTCATCTGGATCAGTGGCGTTCAGATCTAGGAGCAAAGTGCCAACGGGGGAGTTTTCTAAGAGTTGTATTATATAAGACTGCTGCTCAAAAACAGGGCTGTTGTCATTGGAGTCCGAAATGCTGATTTTTAGGATGGACGAGCCGGACCTCTGAGGCACCCCCATGTCTGAGGCAGTGAGCTGGAGCTCATAGCTGGACTTCAGCTCCCGATCCAGCTCTCTGACCACTATGAGTTCTGCATACTTGGCTCCATCTGTCCTGGTCCGGACCTCAATACTGAAAAATTCATTGGCCGAGAGAGAGTATGTGTGGAGGGAATTTTCCCCAACATCTGGATCAAATGCACTGTCCAGAGGGATCCGAGTGCCAACCGCTGCACTCTCTGATATCTCAATAGGGATGAGAGGTCTTGAGAACTGGGGAGCATTGTCATTAATATCCAGCACTTCAACTTCAATATGGAAAAGCTGCAGATGCTCAGTGGGTAGGGTGATCACATCAAACTCTATGGAACAATTCAAGTTTTTCTGGCATAGCTGTTCCCGGTCAATTTTCGCGCCTATGCTGATCTCCCCGGTATCCTCGTTTACTACCAGTAGAGGAGAATTCCCCCTCTGCATGGCTCGAAAACGCACGTAAGGATACGGTAGCTTCGCTAAAACATCCGCCACATCCTCGGATAGTCTTGCAATTACGGATCCAACCCTCTGCTCCTCATAAATCCTGTATTTCAAGTTCTTGCCCCATACATCGGGGTTGAACGACACCACCAGGAGTGCAAAAACGAGTCTAGAGTGCATCTTAGCATTCATTTGGCACACAGATCGGTGTACGAGGTTCCTTTCACCAAGCAAGTTACAACAGCAAAGCAATTCCCCCAACTTCCTCTGGCAACTTACAGCTAAGCTACATCTGTTACTTGAGACTTGCAAGCGGCTCTTAATAACACAGCAGCAATGAACAGCTCGCAAACTTTTGTTTTATACACACCGTGTCGCGGCTTCCAGATACGGTCGGCATGGAGGCCGGCGCTCGCATTGGCTTGGCTGGCTGGCTGGCTGGCTGTCCGTCCGCTTGGCCGGCGGATCCGAGCGTCACCTCCGCGGTGTTCCCGGCGCGTCTTCGGAATCCATCCAGGGCGGGTGGCGGCAGCGTCCGCGGCGGATCCTTCCCGGCGATCCCGCCTCCCGGTCTCCGCTCGGCTGCAGACTAAACAGCCGTGATCGCTGACTCCGGTCTCAAATCTGTACAACTTCACTTCAACTCAGACAAAGCGCTCTTGCCCGGCGTGTGTTGAACCGCTTCCAGCCAATCAGCGTGCTTTCCAAATCCGAGGCTGATGGAGTCCCCAAAGCGAGGGCGGCGGCAGGGGAGGGAGGCGGAGGGGGAAGGCGAAGGCCGGGGGCGCGGGAAGGAGAGAAGGGTGGGAAGCAGCTCCTAGACTGCGCCTCCCCTGCCCTCCCGCTCCCTCCTCCTCTTCATCCCCTGCATGCACTTTCTCTGAGCGTGCCACGACAAAGGGGAGACAAATTACAGAAGAAGGGAAAAAAAAAACTTTAAATCAACTTCTGGTCGCCAGTATTTCTATGGCATTTTAAATGGTTCTGGTTTTTTTGTGTGTGTTTTTTTTAATTGGCTTTCTACTTCCACCAACATGTAATCATCTTGCTTTTCATAGTCGTTAAGTACTGGTTTAACTTACAGTACCTCTAAGTGCATTTTGTTGGTAGAGGGATTTAATAACATTTGAAAACTTGCTTCTGTTTTTGGATCTTCTCCGTGAGCACAGGCAGTGTGTCTTGGGGCTGTGTTTTAAGGAACAGAACCAATCAAGATGTTTCATCCTCTGTGTTTCTTTCATCTTTATTCTTTGAAGATAAGAAAAGGGTTATTTTTTACTCTTGCTTAGCAAGACGTAAAGGAACACCTTAGGATTTCAAATTAATTAACAATGTGCTTCTACCTTATATCACTTATTTCTTTGAGTTTGGGCAAAATTGGCTATGATATTTCTTTGTCCTGTACTTTAAAAAAAATCCTCCTTCTTATGTTGGGTAAAAGACATTTCATGCTTTAGCATGCCAATGCCTACCAAAAGGTGTTGTGTATACATGGTGAGTCTTCACAATGAATCCTGGGGGGGGTGGGGGAAGCGCGACACAGGCTCCATAGTTTAAAAGTCAAATTCTTATAATAATATGCATTATTTATGAAAACACTTTTCAGATATGTGGGGTTTTTTTTTAAACCCAAAGCTTGTTTACATTGAGAAAAATAAAATGCCTGAGCTGAAAATTGCATTTTGTGTGCATCAAAATGCTAGGCAATATCACGGGAGGCTGTGCTCTATCCAGGTCACAGGAACTGAGATGGTATTCTTATTTGAAAATATGATTATTTATGATGTTCTTTCTGCTCTGCAATTCCTTTTAAGTTTATCATCGGGGCACTATTCTTGCTGCTTTTCCCCCCATACCTCTTGCATTATTCCTCAGCTGTCTTGATCCACTTGCATATTTGCTGTTTCACATAATCTCACTGCCACTTTTTTCCATTTATTTTCTCCCACCCTCTATTTTGCCCCCCAGAAACATGTATAAAAAAAGTAATTTTCTGATTTTTCCACTTTGGTTACTCTCAGCAGAGCTCAGCTCAAGTCACTAAGAAGGTTCTTTCCCAAAAAGAAAGCAGAGGAGTCTCAGCATGAACTCGCCTTCGTTTGTAGGCATTCAGAGGCATTTTATAAGCCATTGTCTTCCCCCCTCCAGAAACCAGTGCTGTGTGGCAAATTGTGCAGAATAGAAATGCCTATAATGAATGTATTTAGTACTGGGTCACGCTGATGAACATTCTGCCCCTATGAATAATACTGTTTTACAAGTTTGTAGCCCGTTCAAACTGCTGATCCCCAAACCCTATAGGCAAACTAGGAAATCTACCACAAGCTACTGGGACTTCAGAAACCCACAGCCATCTGGCCCAGATCTCTAACAATTTGAGCCAATAATTATATCAATTCAGGCTTTAGTGAACCTCTTTGCAAACACCAAAAGAGCAAAGAAAGGAATTAGTGACTATTCAAGGTTGGGGTGAGAATTCAAAGGTAATCTAATTCCATTGGTTCTAGGAGAGTTTTCTTTGTGGATTTGATAAGTCTACCTCCCCTGCCCCAAACACACACACACACCAATGGAATGATTACCTTAATGCAGAGGACATTTTTCCTAATGTTTAAAAAGTAAAAATAATTTAAATTTTTTTTTTATTTCTGACAGTGAGCTTGAACAGAATTAATCAATGCGAAAGAGCTTCCAATTAACTTACTGAAATATTAAAAATAGGTTGTAAATTATTATCCTATATAATAAAAGCCCAGCGACTGAAATGGCAGAACGACTCCGACAACTAGAGACCAGAACAACCATGGCCTCTCACCCCAGCCGGCCACCCCCCAGCAAGTCATTAGGGGCGATCAGGCAGGCAGAGTGCTTAGGGGCGATAAGGCAAGCCATCTAACCAGGGCCAAAATAATTTTATGTTATGGAATATAATTACCTTTTTGCATGAAGCTTTGGTAAAGTATAGCAAAGTAGGCCTATTTTTCCTCTATTGTATATAAAGTCTTTACTTCATCAAGGACTGAATTTTGAATATCATGTAGAAGGTGTAATTTATTTCTGATGGAGATACAGTAATAGCAACACTATTCAATATTGCATTCTATCACAATGAATTGCACACCAACTTTATGATATATTTAATTCTCACAGGTATAGGGGTATAGGGTCTACTGGTTTATATTTTGTGTTGTATGACTTTTCCGATTCCAAGGCTCTGTGGGAAAGGGCCTTGTAGCATATTAGGGTGTGAGAAGCCTAACATAAGGATTTTAAGTAGGGTGTTATATAAGTACTAGTGTCCCAGTTCACAAAATTCGTGCACTGGGGTGGAGGAGGGACGTTCCTCAGCCCAGCCTGCACCCTCTCCAATCTGGGACCCCTCAGGGGATGTCCGACTGCCGGTTTAGAGCCTAAACCGGCAGTCGGACATCCCCCGAGGGGTCCCAGATTTTGAGAGGGTGCAGGCCTGGCTGAAGGACCCCCCCCCACTCCTGTGCATGAATTTCATGCACCGGGTCTCTAGTATATTCATAAAGAATGTTTTTCTATGAGTCAGTCTCTGAAGAACTTGGAATCATTTCATGGAGCATAGCATTTTTCACTTACAATATCATCCTCATCAAATATCTTATGTTTATCTTGCCAATCTCTCCCTGAGAAATAATATATGACTACTTGATAGTGTTATGCTTTGATTTGTCCTTAGTATATAGCAGTCCTC
The DNA here is from genome assembly GCF_000412655.1 of Myotis brandtii. Classification (NCBI taxonomy): domain Eukaryota; kingdom Metazoa; phylum Chordata; class Mammalia; order Chiroptera; family Vespertilionidae; genus Myotis; species Myotis brandtii. The sequence goes on along the minus strand of NW_005369942.1, from coordinate 2,443,053 downwards.
TGTTTTTAAACTTGTTTTCAAAAAGGACAAAATAGAAAATGAATCTTTCCTTTGCATTTTTGATTAGTTCTAGCAATTCATAATATCCTTATTTGGTAGCCCTGAAAAGAAAATTCTGAAAAAAACTCTCTCCCATGTCCTTTGCTATTTGTGAAAGGTTTCTATTAGGGGAGAAAGACCAATAAACTCTTGCAGGTTGCAGTTAATAGTGATTTGATTGAACTTTCCCCTTCTGGAATTTTACAGTCAGGTAGAAGTTGTAGAGCCTCTCAAACAACTCCTCAGATATCCAGTGAAGAATTGACTCAGTGGTCCTTCAAGTTCATCTACAAATGATATGGAAATGGTTTTTACCTCTTGAGGACTATGGCATTCTGATATTAGGCACCAGAACACAGTGATCCTAAGACCTGGAGGAGAATCTTGGCTACTTCCATCCTGATTTTTACCCACAAAGCTCCTTTTACCACTTGAGCCTAAACTGGCTAAACCTAGAGAAAAGATACTAGGTGGTATTTGCAATACATCCCGTCACCTTTAATAACACTTTTATAGTGCCATTTATTTTGATTACTTTTGTTTTAAAGAAAATGAAGCTTTACAATTCTAAATCTTTAACGTTTCTTTTCCTACTGAAGAGCAAGGGAAATATAAAACAAGATTGTGGTTTCCCAGCACATATAAAAGTATGTCTGTCTCTACAGGAAGTCAAGAATAGTGTCTTTTTTGGTAGTTGAGTACAAAATTAAAGACAAAAAAAAAGAAAAAAAAAACCCACAGGTGTGGATTTTGTTTTAAAATTCTTAGTAATTAATTGCTGAAATACAAAATAGGTAGAAGAATAAATATTCACTTCAATCAGATATTATCATCTTTCCCATCATCAAAAGAATATGGGACATTACAGTCTTGTAGATTGATAGCACATTATGATTTTTCCTCATAGTATTTGTTGTGAAATATCTTGTAGAAGGAACTCAGGGTCCTGCTTGATTCCACATGTCCATACAAGCCTAAATAATTGCTATGTTTCTTGGGAAATTAGATAAGAGCCACAGTTTTATCAGACAAAGGTTGGTAAAGTTAAGGAATCCCAACACTCTAGAACTGTTTACAATAAAAAGCTTGACTTTTTATATGAGTCTAACACACATATAAATGCAGTACCACCACCTTGGTAGCTGTGTAATCCTGAACAAATTATTTAACTTCCCTGCATCTGTCTCATCCTCTGGGAATAATAATAATTCACTTCTACAAATTCTTGTAAGATTTAAATACAGGCATACCTCAAAAATAATGTGGGTTCAGTTCCAGACAACCACAATAATATGAATAGTGTAATAAAGTGAGTCACACAAATTTTGTGGTTTCCCAGCACATATAAAAGTTATGTTTATACTATACTGTAGTTTATTAAGTGTGCAAGAGGATTATGTTTAAAAAATGTACATACCTTAATTAAAAAGTAATTTATTGCTAAAAAATGCTAATCATCATCTGAGCCTGTTGGAAAAATGGTGCTAATAATCTTGTATGACACAGAGTTGCCACAAACCTTCGACTTGTAGGAAAACGTACTATCTGCAAAGTGCAATAAAGCAAAGTGTGATGAAATGAAATCTGCCTGAAATTGGGGGCTTTCCACAGAATTGGGCCAGAGTAAACGTACAACAAAGTTTAGTTTCCTTTATTGGCCCCTGTGTGTCTGTTTCCTCCCTCCCATCCATGGAAGAAAAAAACTTTTAGATGCTTATATAGATATAATGCTATGAAGATGAAGCTCTCTCTAGTTTTGATTTGTGAAGGTCACCTTTGAAACAATCGACAAAACTAATAGCACTGATCTATGAGGACCCTGAAAACTTGCTGATTCACTGAGGAAAATTTGAAAAGATTTATCAGATCTGGCCAAGTATACCTCCACACTCAAAACCATAGGAACATATCTAATAACACAGTTAAGGAAGTCTACTAGGTGCTTAATTATCTCATATTGGGTGTAGGATACACATCTAGTATTTGCCTGTTCTCAAATAGTGTGAGATCAACTTTTTTAATACCATGTCACACTATATTGGGAGGATAAAAGGATACAATTTGATATGATACTTGGCAATGACAAGAAAAGATAAAACTTGTCAAATAAGATTTTCATTTTACAAAAGCACTATTAGACCATTTATCAACCATACTGCATCTCTTTTTGTTGTTCTCCCTGTATCCCATTCACTAATCTATTCAAGAATAGAATAATGAAAAATCACTGAACAACATGAACCCTTTATTGGAACAACATTATCAACATAAGATCAAAAGTTGGGAAATGAGAATGGATCCTAAACTCTCCTTAGACTTGTAAAATAGAAATAGACTTTAGTAGAATTCTGACCGACACGGGACGGGATAGATGCCCACAGGAGGACAACACACCTGGAGGTATAGTTGTGCAGGTGCCAGGAGGCAGTATCACTAGGGCCCAGGAAGAGTTGGAGTCCATGACATACAGTGACAGGTGCTGGGTCAGTTTTGTCTGCCTGAGCAATCAGTATTTGGGATGTCCTACCAAAGGTAGTACATCAACTTCCAGCCGGTGACTTTGGGTCTGGCAATGGGCCATCAACTGAGTCCCTATGCCAGGCATGCAGGTAAGGTACTATGCCTTTCAGGACATCAGGGTTTTGGAGCCAGGCAGATTATGGAGTTAGAGATTATAATGGAGAGAATAAGGTAGACACCTAAGATCTAATGTTCTGAAAATTGGTGTATACTGGGAGCCTCGTCAAAATTTGAAACCAAATCACAAAGTTAGAGTGGATGGCAGCAATGTTGTTCTCAGCATGAATCATCTGAACTATTATAAACTCACTTAAATTCCTTCTCCTCAAGGTGGTATACTGATTTAGAAAACTAAGCCTCCAAAAGTTGCTGCTAGGAGATTTGAGAGACCTGGAAGTGTGGTTAGGCCTCAAGTGAACTGGGTCTCAGTTCTTAGTTACAAGCATCGCTACACAGCGTATGGCCCATAGAACAACAGTGCGGCATTATCTGGAAGCTTGTCAGAAATGCAGGCTCTCAGACAGCACCCCAGACCTCCTCGAGTAGATTCTGCATTTTAATAAGATCATCGGCTGATTCATAGGCACATGAAAGTTTGAGACACACTGCTGTGAAGAGTCATCTATTGTCTGAAGTGCTGGAAATCCTAACATGATGGTACTCGCATCTTCTGTGCTGTGAGATTTTGCTTCTCAGAGGAGTTTGTGGAGTTTATCATAGAAAGGGCCAGAGCTTAAATACCATTCATTTGAGAATATAAGTAGAAGTGATGTAAGAAAAGTTCTCTATTAAGTTAAATTCATCCAAAGGGAAGAGAAATTAAGCTTCTCTCTGGATCCAGTCAGTGTTTTATATCCGTTATCACCCTGTCCTCACCCACTGAGGCAGTACAGTTTTCATTAGGGAGGGGAATACTTCTCAGAAAGAGATCTAATTCTTTTTGAAAAGCTATTTCCACAAGCAAAAATAGTTTCATAGTCATTATGTGTACGTAAATTTGTACATATGTGTATGCTTAGGAATATCCGGCCGAGTGTTTTGCATCTGTCTGGTATACATAAATGGCGTTTGCTTTATGTTTTCTTCTTGCCAATATTGCTTTACAGGGGTGTGGTAAAGCAAATTTTTGGTACATTGCTCATTTACCCTTAACTAAGCCTATTGCTTGAATCCTTTGTGTTCATGTTAAAATCCATTTCACGTACGATACTTCCAGAGGCTTCTAAACAATATCTAGTTTTATTCAAACATTTTTTTCCTACTGGGAGTATTCCACTACACATAAAGTGGTGTCTGTTATTAAGATAACATTTCTAAAAATATAAAGGAAATCTAACATGGCTTAGAAGTATTAGCCTTCATTTAAATAATAAAAGTCAAATCAATGCCATTTCAGGACAGTTTGGATTATATTAAAACTTTTTGAAAGGAAGTTTAATATAGTATGTTAAGCTTAAATAAATGTCTATTGAATATTAGCATCAATTGTGTACAAAGAATTTACTGTTAGTTAACACAACTAAGTTCATTGCAGCTTCAGTGACCAGTTGCTTATTTACTTGGAATTTGTGGGAAATTGTTCACTTCACAGTTACCATCCACCAGTTGAAACACAATCAATGAAGGAAAAGGTAGGATTTGTAGAGCAGTAAGAGCAATGTCATCAAATTGTAAGATGCTTAAGGAAAATAAAAGGTTCAAGGTTTTCTGCCAAATAGCAAGTTTTATCAAGACTAACTAAAATTTCATAAAATGAAGTACATAAATGATTAATAGACCATATATGCAGCTCCACAGTTGGTCCCTGGAAATGTGTATACTTTCCATTCCTTTACCAACTTTTAAAGGAAATAAATAGTTTGCATACTTTTATATAATAAATGTATATTAATTATATAGAAAATGTTTCTGTTGAAATGAAGCTAAGGAAAGTTGCAAACCCTTCATTGAAAATAGTGTCTATTTCCTATAAGGCACTTCGAGGCTACCATTTGTGACAACATTGTGCCTCTTTATTACCTAGTATTTTATTTTGAATTTGGATAATTTAGGTATAATAAACTAATCAATTATAGCTGATATTCTCTATCTATAGGCATCTAACTCCCCCCAAAATTTCTCATTCAAACAAGAGAATATTTTAGAAAATATCTGATCCCAGAGTGAGTTAAACATTATAGCAAATACATACTCCAAAATGTAATAAAGTGAGCAAAGTTAAGAGTTTTACATTTAGATTGAGTTCCTCATAAAAAA
>NW_005369942.1:2425818-2436875 GCF_000412655.1 Myotis brandtii | reverse complement strand
ATATATATTTTGTATACAGTATTGAATCCTAAATTTGGGAAGAAGACATAAAAAGTGCACCTGGATATCCTGCTAACATTGAGTACTCAAAAGTATATTATTCATTTTGACACTCTTTTCTAGAAACTCTGCTTTCTGTTGTGAGACTAAATGAAAGACACTAACATTCTGGCAAAGAAAGTAATATCATTTAAGGCAAGCAAATGTGCTTTTTCTTGCGCAGCCAAAGTACTGAATGTAACCATCCAAATAAATAACAACAGAGAAATTTTTCTTTAAATTTTAAGACAGACATATAGTGTGCAACATCATGAAATCTGCACAGAATCTCTAACGTTAACCTAATGAAATAATAAAATATTCACTTCTGGAGACCAAGATGGCGGCATAGGTAAACACCGCAGACTGCTGCCGCAAACAACCACTTCAAAAATACAACTAAAAGACGGAACGGACATCACCCAGAACCACAGGAAGGCTGGCTGAGGAGAGACTCTTCAACTAGAAGGAAAAATAACAGCACACCGAGGCTCAGAGGAGGCGCAGTGTGGAAAAAACTCAGGTGCGGAGGTGCGCGCGCAAAGCGGGCTGGTGGCTGAGAGCGCGGTTGTCGTTTTCGGTCAGGGGGGAGTCTCAGACTCTGAGCTCCAGATACGGGCGAATCGCTGGGGACTCGGACCCAAACGGGAGAAGCGGGAGTGTCTGGCATCAGTTGGAAGGCAGCTTTCCCTCCGAGGTTTGCAGCGGTTCCGGGGGTTCTGAGAAGCAGAGCCTCTGGGAACAGGACTGAGGGCACCATAACGGCTCCCTCCGCCCGCCCTGTTGAGCCCGCCCCGCCCAAGCCCTGCGCAGAGCCATTTGCCGGATCGCCGCAGGCAAAGGCTAGATTAGCGCCCCCCCAGAGGACAGAAGTTTTCCCACTGCAGCAGACACAGCTGATTCTCACAGCCAGTCGGCCTGGTGGTCAAATCCCTCTAGTATTAACTACAACAATCAAGGCTCAACTAGAACAAGACTGCGCACAAAGACCACTAGGGGGTGCACCAAGAAAGCATAAAAAATGCGGAGACAAAAAAACATGACAGAAATGGAGGATATAGAGCTAAAAATCGCAATTTTGAGGGCTTGCAAAAATGTGCTAGAAGCTGTCAATAAACTTGAGGAGAGAGTCACGAAAACTAATGAGACCCTCGATGCTATGATAAAGAACCAACTAGAAATTAAGCATACACGGACTGAAATAAAGAATATTATACAGACACCCAATAGCAGACCAGAGGAGCGCAAGAATCAAGTCAAAGATTTGAAATGCGAAGAAGCAAAAAACACCCAACCGGAAAAGCAAAATGAAAAAAGAATCCGAAAATACGAAGATAGTGTAAGGAGCCTCTGGGACAGCTTCAAGCGTACCAACATCAGAATAATAGGGGTGCCAGAAGATGAGAGACAGCAAGATATTGAAAACCTATTTGAAGAAATAATGGCAGAAAACTTCCCCCACCTGGTGAAAGAAATAGTCAGTTACCTATAAGGGAGTACCCATACGACTGTCAGCTGATTTCTCAACAGAAACTTTGCAGGCCAGAAGGGAGTGGCAAGAAATATTCAAAGTGATGAATAGCAAGAACCTACAACCAAGATTACTTTATCCAGCAAAGCTATCATTCAGAATTGAAGGTCAGATAAAGAGCTTCACAGATAAGGAAAAGCTAAAGGAGTTCATCACCACTAAACCAGTATTATATGAAATGCTGAAAGGTATCCTTTAAGAGGAGGAAGAAGAAAAAGGTAAAGATACAAATTGTGAACAACAAACATGCATCTATCAACAAGTGAATCTAAGAATCAAGTGAATAAATAATCTGATGTACAGAATGAACTGGTGATTATAATGAATCAGGGACATAGAAAGGGAATGGACTGCCTCTTCTTGGCGGGGAAAGGGGAATGGGAGATGCGGGAAGAAACTGGACAAAAATCGTGCACCTATGGATGAGGACAGTGGGTGGGTGAGGGCGGCGGAGGGTGGGGTGGGAACTGGGAGGAGGGGAGTTATGGGGGGGAAAAAAAGAGGAACAAATGTAACCTGAACAATAAAGATTTAATTAAAAAAAAAAATATTCACTTCCTCCACAACCTCCAATACAAATTTCCTTAGACAAAATGGTTGCACATTTCTGTTCTAAAGTGTTCTTTCAGCAATACTAATATAAATATGAAAAAGCAAATCTTACCCCCTCATTTTTATCCAGAGCAGCTTACCAAAGCACAATAAAATTGTGTAAAAGTGATTTTGCTGGATAGTGTTAAACTTATAAAAAGCCCTGATTTGGAAAAAATTAAAGTAACATATTTGAGCTTTTTCACAATCAGCAACTATAATATTTGCTGTGGTTCTTTCTGTTTTGCTGTAACTCTGCAATGTTTTAAATTCAAAAGGTTTCTGCTAGAATTGGATTATGATTATTATGCAGGAGTGTATCCCAGTATAAACAGCTTGCCTGGCATTTACATATTGCTCCCACATGCTTCCATATCTGACTTCTCAGTAAGTCAAAAGCACATATTTTATTATGATGAAAAGAACACAGTTTTTTATTTACTATAGGATCTTGTGTCTTTACAAACAGAATAATCCAGTGCTGTAGAGCTTATACAGACCAAAACCTGAACTTATAATAATGATATAAACTTACAAAGCATGTAAATACTTCCATCTAAAATCTGCATTATTAATGCAAGATCACCAAAGGTTGTCCGCAATGAATTCAGAAATTCCAGCCTAACTAACTGCCTTTATACTAATGAGGGTCAACCAGCTGAACAGAAAGTGAGAACCTAAGCAGCTTTTATTTAATCTCCAGAGACATTGAGCCTCTCTCTCTCAGGGCAGCGTACACATGACAAATCTTCCCTATCTGCAGTCGCCATTGAACCAAACCGGATTTTCCAATACTAGAAATAGTGCACTTTTTCCTACAAGGAATACAATATCATGTTTTCAGCAAAGCAGGCATAGGCGTCCTCAAAAGGTTAAGTGACTGACATATAACAGAGTTTGTCACAGTCATGCCATTTTGCTGCCCTCTTGGGGAGCCCTAAACAGCCATATGGAAAACAGTGCCATACAAACCTAAAACACCCAGTATGTGAGGGTCACTTCTGATTTTCCTTGCCTCCATTCTCATCACTCATCTTCCTAAAACAGGGCATTCCAGCCTTCCTAGTCTTAGCTATTTAGCACATTAGAATAACTCAATGATCAGTGACCGACAACCAACTCTAACTCGGTAAAAACACGTCATTTTGGCTAAGACTAATTCAAAAGGTCAAAGGGTTTTCTTTTCATTGAGAAATAAATATTCATTGCAATTCTACATCCTAACCTACATTCTCTTTTGATTTTTCTGTAGGGATAAAAATGGCTGCTTTTTCTCATTGATAACAGAAACCATGTGGCCTTGTAAATCTGACGTAGAATAAACAGCTTAGGAGGAGTTACAAGAGGAAAGGCAGGCATGATTTATCAGAAGAATATGCATCATATACTGAACATCATTCTTTCCATGTAAATCATTAACTGTGTGGGTACAAATGTTTCTCCATAAAGAATCAGATGTTCCTTTTTCTTCCATTCCACTAGTATGATAAAACCAATGCCATAAAGTCATTGCAAAAGACAGCAAACAACTTTGTTATTGTAATGGACATTTTTTTTTAACAATAGGTCTAGCAGGTGGCATGTGGCTATAGCTGGGTCTATCTCCATCTCCAGGGTGCCAAGATGTCCCTCAAAATTTCTGTGGGAGGAATTTGTTGGTGGGATTTGGATTGTAAAGGCACGCGAGCATCTGCTGCCTCCCTGGTCTCATTACCATTCACACAATTAACTCCTGTGGCTCTCAGCTCAGCAGCCAGAACCAAGGACTCAATTTCACTGCCTCTTTGACAATGCACATTATCATTCATCTGAACTTAAGAGTTCTCAGGCTTTCAACTCACTGGAAAGTTCTCTCAGGAAAATAGATCACACACAGGAAAGCACGAGAAATGAAAAGTGAAGGAGCAGGAAAATGGCTAAGGACCCAAACCAACACCTGGAAGGAACTGAAGTTCCGGCATGTGGAATTTTATTTCACTTTATAATAGCATGGCACATCTTTCAGGACTGTATCATATTTCAAAGGCCTGTGTTTGGTCTAATATTTTCAATTAAGGAACCATGATCAGTTAACAATAGTTATTTCAACTGTGGTCAATGATTCCAGCTCAAATTTTGCAACCTGTAGAAGCTTTGGTCAAGACCAAAACTCTGTCTTACAGAAAAGGTTTTGAGTAATTTTCAGTAAAGTTTGTTTAAGGCATGTTGAAATGAAAGGAGCAAAAGATTCACAAAAGAAATGACAAATTCAGGCAAGTCTATATTTTTAAAGACTCAGTCAGATGTATCCGTTGTTTTTAGAAATGCTACCTGAAAATTGAAGCTGTACTGTCCCTTTAAGCACTTTGTCTCATGATAAATATTCATAAACTGCACTTATTAACAAGTGTATGTTGGGCCAGAATGAGGTGATAACATATGACTTTTTTGTATCGCAAATAGCAGAAGTCTGTTCTTTATTTTAACTACAAAGTGGTTCAAAGAAAACCCCCTTTTCTTGTTACTCAGTAAATGATTATAAAAACTGCACCTTCTCTTAATGATAAAACTTAATTTTGAAAAAGAAGCATATAAAACAATCTGGCTCAAATACAAGAAGGCTTCTTTGTTTGAAACAACAAAAGAATGATTAGGCTGTTAAAAACTAGGAAAGTTGTGTTATGTGGTGAAAGCTTTGAAGTTTTTTATTTGTACTTTGTGAAAAACTTAGGTTGTGAAAGAAAAGGTTTACAAAACTATCTGCAATAAGTAAAACTTTACTCCAATGACTACACTTGGGGAAAAATTATAAACATTTGTTATGTCACTGTTGAATATTTTGCACTTATTGAACTTTATATTTTCTTAGAAATGGAAACCAATCCTATTGAACCTGATTTTACTGTTTCCCTTTGAATTCCATAAGTCAAAACATACAATTTTATTAATATATAGAGTGTCCCAAAAATGTATAAATACACTTTGAATAATTATAAAGGCAGTGTTTATTAAATGCATTTCCTTTTCAAAATTGAGCTATTAGCTTTTAAAGCATGTATACATGTTTTTAATATATATATGAAGCCGTAACCGGTTTGGCTCAGTGGATAGAGCATTGGCCTGTGGACTGAGAGGTCCCAGGTTCGATTCCGGTCAAGGGCATGTACCTCAGTTGCGGGCACATCCCTAGTAGGGGGTGTGCAGGAGGCAGCTGATCAATGTTTCTCTCTCATCGATGTTTCTAACTCTCTGTCCCTTTCCCTTTCTCTCTGTAGAAAATCAATAAAATATATATTTAAAAAAAAAGGACATTTTCCTTAAGATTATAACTTTCTTATTATAAATGTGTTACTTAATTTTACATATCATTCTATACTGTTGGACAAAATGCATAGTTTCTCAAGTAAGACACAGGAGAAAATAAAATAATGTTTGGGATGTGAAATTCAAACTGACATCCTGTGAATGGAGAAAAAAACTACTTGAAGTGTTCTAATGCTTATTGTTTGTTGTAATTCATGTTTGGAGGATAGGTAATGTGTAGTTGAATCTCAGTAAAGGCATTGCACCCAGGCTATTTAGACAAAAGAAAAGTGAGCATGTGAGTTCTTTTTATCTTGTCTTGATATATGTGATAGCACTCCATCAAGAAACTTCATGTATGCCCTAACCGGTTTGGCTCAGTGGATAAGGTGTCGGCCTGCGGACTGAAAGGTTCGATTCCGGTCAAGGGCATGTACCTTGGTTGTGGGCACATCCCCAGAGGGAGGTGTCAGGAAGCAGCTGATCGATATTTCTCTCCCATCTATGTTTCTAACTCTCTGTCACTCTCCTTTACTCTCTGTAAAAAAACAATAAAATATATTTTTAAAAAAAGAAACTTCATATACCTAAAATTTTTTGGTGGCTCAGAGTAAAACATTTGGTTATTTCTGTATGCTACAGGTCTAATGCAAACATCTCTGATACTTACAGTGCCCACATAGGTTCTGAGGGGAAGGCTGGAGACCCAAATCCTGACTGCTCTTTACTCTGCAGGAGGGTGGTTGCAGATTAAGTTGCACCCATGTTTCTTGAATTCTAGTATCTTATGAAATGCTGTCTGATCCACAACCTTTGTATCTCTCTTCTTTCCCACCCCAGACCACTTGAACTTGGCCCCTTGCACATCCAGAGCTCAGCCCCAGTGTATTTGGAACAAATCTTTTCTGAGTGAGGAAATATGTATGAATGTATGTGCTCACCAATAATTGATGCTCTATTGAGTCTGAGCCTAAGCCTGGTCCCTGACTCTAATTAGATTTTGTCCTTATACCTGATGTATCATCCTTACTTACTGTCCCAATTCTAATAGTTGACCTTCAGACACTCCTTAATTTTACTGGTTTTAGTCTCCCATTATTCCAAATCCAAGTTACTCAATTTTGGCTGTTGCTTTTTTATCATCTGGTGCTGTGCTTATGAATTCTGTGCTGTGCTCACTTCTTTGGGAATTTTCTTTGGAATGCTCATTGTTTCCGCCACCTCCCTATGAAAGTCCTAAGGATCTCATGTTATGCTGTTAAGTGCTTCTGGAGTGATAGTTTGTGGTCTGCTGCCAGATCCTCTGAGGTTCTGCCCACTGCACTGGACCTTCTTTCAATGCTCTAGATGAGCCTCCTAGCATTTGCTTTGTTCCAATAAGAGGTTTTGTTTACAGATTCTCTCTCCTCTTGACCTTGTGCTGTAACATCATCAACCCAACCCTGTTTGTCATGCTTGCCTATGTCCAAAACATGAATGAGAGTTTAGCAATATTTCTGCTTGTAATTCATTACAGAAAATGTGAACTTCATAAAAACTGAACACATACCAACTACTTAAACTCAATTTTAGGTATTATATAAGTCTAAAGTATAGAATATTAAAAAATAATAGAACACAAGCATATGTGGTTCTTCTAAAGCATCAAATTGTGTCTTATCTTTATGACTATGTTAGTGATGTTTTAGGTATTTTTTTAATTGTAACGAAACTAAACCTACATCTAAACCCAGCATATGTCAATTAAGTCAATTTCAACAGTTGATTAAATCATTACTATCCTAAAGGAAATAAGAATCAGGTATAACTGTTATAGCAAACATATTTGCTTATATTTTCTTTAAGGATTTTAATATGAGCATATATGTATACATATAGATCTGTGTGTATTCATATATACTTTCATTGTTTACTTATATATAATAGTCATACATCAATATAACTCTTAAAGGAAATATAATAACATAAGCCACATGCTAAAATATAATTAAAACAATAGAGTGCATTTTCTCTCCAGAGTTACAAGTATGACAACATCCAAATGTTTACTTAAATGTTTTCCAAAAAGCATATGCTCTCAGGCATATGCGTTAAGTCCCTGAACACATAAAATGCATAATGAAGCAGCTGCTATCACCTCTTACAAATTAAAAATATATAAATTTTAATATTTTCATGATGTGAATTGAAAGTAACTTGGCTTTAAAAACTTTACCATACATATAAACATACACAAATGCTACCTTATTCTTCATGTGTGAAAAAAAATCACTTTCCTTATACAAAATAAAGTTAACATTAGCTTAGGAAAAAATCTGTGTACATCACTAATAAAATTGATGTGCTGAATATAATTTTTAGATGGAATATCTGCATTATACTCATGTTACTAATCAATGTTAAAATGCCATATTCACGTTTTTGCCTTTGAGTGCCCTTTAAAAACCATCATGTTATTAAGATATTGTTTGACTGTTTTGCCCTTTCAAAAGTCCCCTTAAATCATAGAATAAAGCTGTTAAGCAACTGTAAAATAAGTCAACCATGTATTGTATGGCATATAGGCAATTTCTATTTAAGAAGTTTGTATGTGGGTAAAAGTAAAACTTTATAAAATTGAATATCATAACTATTATGAATGCTACACTAGTCAAATTCCTTGGATAAGCTGAATATTATTTCTAGGGTTTTAATTCTGTATCTTGAAAAGGTAGTTTACATATTAACACTTAACTCTCCGGAAAAAAAAATAGAATATAGATGCAGTTTATATTTTATTCTTCAAAATAGTATTTTACCTTATCTATTTTTTAATTATAAATAATGGATTGGTTAATGAGATTTTGATGAATGATCTAATGACACTGATTCACAAAACTTTTTCAGGGTCATGACAGATTTCCTTATTAGCCATGGCTTACTTGCAAAGTAGTGATGCTCAATGTATGAGTCTTAGAGAAATGCATTTTTTTCAATGGTTCTCCCCTTGGTTAAACGTTGGAATAATCTCTAGAGCTTTACAAAATATTGATGCCTGGATCTCACCTGCAGAGATTCTGACTTAACTAGCCTGTCTTGTTTCCTGGGTTATTGAAAAGTTTCCCAGGTAATTATACCATGCAGTTAAGGATAAGAATCATTTCATTAGACTCTTTCTAAAAACAAGCAATTTAAAAATAAATAAATAAAACAAACAACTTGACCACAAAGAATACTATTAAGTCCATATTATGCATGAAATATTGAGACAAGCAAAGTGGTTTCTGATTTGATAGCTAAATTGGTGCTATTTATCTCTCTTTTTACATTTGTGTATAGCAATGGAAGAGACACATACATGCCCTGGCCCTGGTGAGGAAACAGAAGGGGAAGGACATGAACATCTGCAGGAGGGCAGGAAAGGAGAGGGAGCAGGTGTGAGAAGGAGGGAGACAACAATATGGTAAGTAAAAGTGTTTCTGTGCAACTTTTCTACCTTACAATCCTCAATCTCCTTATTATTCACATAAGAGTACAAATTGTGTATAATTATGTATAATTGATCATATAATGGAAGGAGAAAAACAACAACATACCAGCATTCAACATTACCTATTTGTTGCTCTGTTTAAAAAAAAAAATAAATTGGATACAAACCCTGCCTTTAGTGATTCTCTAGAAACGAATTGCTGCTTGACCAAGGAGAAGTCAGGGCTCATAGATTCATATATGATGTCTCCAATTTCCATGTGAGCACTCTAACAGCATGAAAATCAGATTTTTGTGGCTTAAAAGTCACCTTTGCTCTCCCTGAAAAATGAACTGTCAATTCAAAGGCGATCCTGAAGAGATAAGGTGATAGATGTTACACTGCAAATCTTACACTCTAAATAATTTAAAATGTCATGAAAGGGGACAAATAAGGACCCTCGGATGCAAATTGGGAAGACATATACACAGCCCTATGAAACATGTATTCAAGCACAATGGTTCTTTGAGGAAACTGGATTATACAAGGGAGAAGGACATCTGGGCTAGGCCGGGTGAGCAGGATAGCAGTCGGGTGAGTTTTAAAGACTTAAAGAGATTTTTTTTCCCCATCACTATGGGGGCAGTGCCTGGAAGATTGTTTAATACCTTAAACGTGTGCCAAGTTACTTGAGTAATGTGAAATTATGCCTCACTCTATAGCTCAAGTACTAAAATTATTAAACATTATTTTTTCTCTTAAATGATGTGTTATAGACAATATTGATAGAAAGCACAAGGGGCAAGTATTAAAGAAAAAAGACAAAATAGAAGAACACAATGAAAGCAGAGGCATTATAGCAGAGAACTAGAGGTGCCAGCCTCAGGAAGATGTGGGACACCATGCCCAGCGTGGTGGTTTGCTTTATCACAGGCTTTGTCACTGATTTGAGATTTGATCTTCTGACAGATTAAATGTGAAGAGATGTTACCTCTTTTCTGTCCTAATTGCTTTCATCAATATGCATTACAATTACTTGACTGAATTGATCAATCAATAGGTCAATCAATTAAAATTATATTCTTAGCACTTCATTTTCTGGCCAATAGTTATCTTTCTTTATTAACTGGAGTAATTACCTATGTTAAAATGATTACTACAAAAATAGAGTCATTGAATGGCAATATTAATACAAAATAAGTTCTTTGGATAAAGCTATTTATTTTAACACTATTTACAATATCAACAACAACAAAAAGTAAAATGGAGATAATTCAAATACCTATCAGTATTGTACTGTTAGAGTAAATGATGAAAAAACCCACCCTGCGTAAGAACGTGGAGCTGGGATGAGCACCAATTCTATGGAATGACCATCAGAACATGGAGAAAGTTATATAGGTTCTATGGCAGGTTGTCTTAGAGGTATAAGTCATAGAATTTTTAAAAACTTACCAATGGAGGAGGGAAGGAATAGGTTAGAGGTGAGAAGAATATGAGATAAGTTTCTTTGCATATATCCTACTTATATACTGAACTTTCAAATTATGTAAATATACCCTATAATTATAAAACAGAAGTATATTTTTAAAATATTTAAAAATAAAGTATCCAATAAGTGAGCATATGTATTTCATTTTTTAAAAAAATACACACATGCTCATTCATACATATATTTTTTATTTCTTGCCACTGAAAATATCTAGACTCAATGACCAATCCAATAGGAATGCGTTCCTTTAGTGTTCTAATTGTGGTCTTTCAATATTATTTTGCTATTTGAAAGGACCTAGGGTTCCTTGGGGAAAAGGTTGCTTCCAGGTGTGAGACAGAGAATGTGTAAGATGAGCCATCTCATCATAACATAAAGTAAAAATGTCCGTGAAGCCTAGGATACTGTCTTTAGGACTCAGGGGGAAACTTGAGTAGACCCCCACTAGCCAAAGATGGAATCCTTTGAGCAATGTTACAGATAACTGCAGTGTATTAAAACACATTAAAAAATGCTTACATCCATGAATTCATCTACACTAATAAAAGAGAAACATGGTAATTGGCGTACGACCGCTACCCTTCCCATTGGCTAATCAGCGTATCCTTATGCAAATTAACTGTCAGCCAAGATGGCGGCCGGCAGCCAGGCAGCTGGAAGCGAGCATGAGGCTT
>NW_005369942.1:2420518-2424396 GCF_000412655.1 Myotis brandtii | reverse complement strand
CCCCCCTTCCCCCCGAGTGCACAAATTTTTGTGCACCGGGCCTCTAGTAATGATAATAAAAAACAAGCAAAAATTTTATGGGTAACTTTTTAAAAGTGCTTAAGAACCAAATATCTTGTAACTAAAGGGAAAGAATTGGTGTCTATTCTGCCCTTTCTAAACAACTTCTAATTAACTAGAGGTGAGAGGGGGATGTCCCTCCTTTGAAGAACTATTCTCTCTGATAAAAGAAGATGAATTTTAAAATTAGAATATCATTATTTTTCAATCTATAATGAAATAAAGGACGTAGGCAATGATCATCAGTGAGTGACAATATGACAAAAAGACAAAGAGGCATTATGTGCCTTCTTATGAAAATATGCACCACCACTCAGAAAGTGCACTTGCCAAAAATACTGAAAGGAATATGACCAATCACATGACATACAGGGAAAGAAAGTCATGCTAAAGACACTGGTGGGATGTAATAAGCAAACCCCATAATGTGGAACATGCTACAGAAAAAAATAATATGAATCTTCAAAACAACAAAATTCAGAAACTTTAAAGAGATGAAGTGGTAAACTGTGCACGAAAAGACATTTCAATTAATCATTGTTCTCAATTAAACAAAGTAAACTTAAAGCAATTAAACATTTGGGAAATTTTATAATATTAAGGTGTTATTTTTAACATGTGATAATAGTATTGTGGTTTATTGTTTAATTAAAGAACCTTCATGAAAAAAATCAATTTAGTAAAAAAAAAAAAAAGTATCACTTCAGCCCTTGGAGTTTTTCTGGGAAGCACCCTAAAAGATAATTTCTATAAAAACAATTAAATGTTTGGTAATAATTTTATATCTAAAAAACCTACCTGCACAAGTAATAGCACCAGAAATCACCCTTTATTTCAGATGCCACTTAAGCTTGTAGATTATTGTTGTTGTTTCGATCAATAAATCAATGTGGCAATATCCAGTGCCAGTAATTCATAAATTGTTCCAAGCAATGTGGCTTTCTGGCAACTGTCCTTCCTGAATCTGACTTACAACCTGAAAGTGCTAGGAATTTATCATCTTTTACTGGTCTATATGCTGACAAGTAATTTTCAGGCTGTTGGTGCCCATATTTGTGTTTTGGTCAGTAGAAACATGAACATTGGATATTGTGAATTAACAGTTCCCAGAGTAACCAGTATACAAAAGAGTGAAATGATGAATGTTATCTGAAGTATATTCATTTTCAATTAAGCTCATTGTTTCTATATTTCATTTAATAACCCAAGGTCATGAGCTTATAAGACATCTATTTATATTATTTTCAGATGTTCATATTTTATGAATATATATATACATATTTATAAATATATATATTTATGTGTGTGTGTGTGTGTGTGTGTGTATGTGTATGAGTGTGGGTAAAGGGAGAGAGAAAGAAAGAGGGAGAGAGAGAGAAGCAGGCATCTTATGTTGGTAGAGCACAGACATTAAGTTACATTTTCCTGGGTTTCATTTTCATTCTGGCTCTGGCACTTACTAGTCATACAGACTTGGCCAAATGGCTGAAACTCATTGATTCTCAGTGATCTCATCTTAAAATAGGAATAATCAAAATCCAACCTCATAGTTTTGCTGTGACTATTGAGCTAATGCATGTTCAGAATTTAGCACAATTCCTGGCACCCAGCAAGTATACCACAGGTAAACTAGGATGAACCATTTATATCCCAGCTTTTAAAAATAAATTATTCGAGTACAATACAATAGGACACAGAATGCATAGAGGAGAGGGTTAAATTCAGAATAGACTCTTCTCAATATTATCCCTTCCTTTACTTGGATGCTCTTTATGGAGCCTGAAAAATTCTATTACAAGCCCCTAATGCTGTAAAGGTGAGTCTAGAAGTCTGTGAACATGTTCCCCCTTACTGGAGGTGCATACTTAGTGATCAGCCTCCTCTTTAGGCTTGCCAGAAACCAGGACCCTCAGATTAGAACTGTCCAGATATTTTCATAGGAATATACATGCTTTGCAACAAAGGGTCTCTAAGGACACAAAAGGATCAATATCGAGTCCAGTGTTTCATGTCATAAGTTATCCAGGTGTCTGGAAATATAAAAGTTCTATTCACAAATAATCTCGAGCACTTTAAAAATGGTATCAGCATAACTGTTATTGTTCCATTTACCTTCAATAAATTTGATTGAGTGTAATAAAAATCCCATCCTTGGTGATAAACAATCTCTGCAACCTCAATTCTTTCCTTTAAAAAATTCATATATTAGACTATAGCGATGTTTCACACATTTTAGTCATTTTTGTAACACCTATATGGTGTTTAGCATATCTGAACACCACCTATATTATTATTTACAAAAATAATATTTTCTTTAAACTGACTCAGTATTTCAAATTAAATATTTTAAAGAAAATTTAGTATATTATTACTATAAGCAGTGGTAGAAGAAAACAAATGGAAAACCAAATCACTTGCCATATATTAAAAATATCCATATACCCAATTAAAATAATCCATATAGAAAAATAAAATGATTAAATCAATATTCTTCCATCATGGGCTTTCATAAGAGCTATCTATATAGTTCAGACCTTAGTTATCCTTCTAGCTTCTTCTTTCATTGTGCTTCCCCTCACTCTCTGTTTTGCAGGAATCTAAATGTCATTCCATTCTTTGTACTTCTTATGATTCCTTGCCACAGGGCCTTTGCATTAATCACTGCCTCTACTGGGATATTCTTTTCTCCTCTTTATACCTCATCAGCAATGATTTCTTCTTTATACCATTTCCAAAGAGGTCTTCTCTGATTAAGTTAAATCGCCCTATCATAGCTTTTGTCAAAATAGTGAGTTTTTATTTGATTTTGTGAATCTGACTAATCTCTCTCTCATTAACTTCTAAGTTATTAGAGGGCTGTGATTATAAAGGATTATGCACATCATTTTGTCTCCAGCAACTGGTATCATGCCCAGCCCACAATAAATGCAGAATATATTTTGTTCAATAAGTGAATATGATATTTTTTAAAACATAAAGAGGCAAAATCACATACATATACTTAGACTATCCACATCCTTTACTCCTCTGACTCTGCATTTTTTTCACACCTCACCATGTTAAATTTGGATTTGATAACCAGTCAAATGACAACTAGATATAGCTTCTGAGATATTGCCATATTTTTCTAGAGAAAGGCTGTGTTTGCTTTCTCAGGTAAGAGGGATTTTCAAGGTGATTTTGTGGTTCAGAATTTTGATATTTAGAATTCTTGAGTGTGCCAAATCCTCTCAGGCAGTGCACCATTATTTTCACATTAGATCTCTAATTTAGGTATAAATAATGTCTTTAGATTATAAATTCAACAAGTAACTCACATACCATTGAAATAAAAATCAAAGTTTCTCCATGGACCACCAAAAATCCTATTATATACTTCCACAATGATGAACACAGAACTGAAGGAAAGTTTTTAAAGTCATATTACTTTATGTTCATGGTGATTTCATGGTGTACAAGGCATTTTCACATATCTTATGTGTTTTTTATTCTCCCACAAGTACTCAAAGTTTGGCAGAGCAAATATACATATCCCTATTTAATAAATGTGAATCCTCAGTGAAATAGCCAAGATCTTATTAATATTTTATAGTAGGCATTCTGGTTCCAAGAACCATGCTATCCTAGGGTTTATTAAACTGGAGTAGATGTTAATGAAGTTCAAGGAACTTTGAAATTAGTATTAGGAGGACCTCCATCTCTATATATAAAAGCCAAGAGACCGGAATGACCGGTCACTATGACGCTCACAGCAGCTGGCCAACCAGCCCGATGGGGGTGGGGCAGGCCGGTCAACCTCCTGCGGCCCCTCCCCCCCT
>NW_005369942.1:2404625-2420497 GCF_000412655.1 Myotis brandtii | reverse complement strand
CAGGGCAGGACAGCCAGACCCCACCTGTGCATGAATTCATGCACCGGGCCTCTTGTATAGACACAATGTTGTGTCTAGTAATGGAAGGAGTTTGGTTAGAAAAGAATCAAAGCTTTAGTGTACCAAAGATTTCAGTGAATGTTGTGGAGTAATTAGACTACTTGCAGACAGTAGTCTAATACTTTGCAGTATAATCAAACAAAGTAAACCTCAAAGAAGAAGTGTTTGTGAGAAGAAAATTAGTGGTGAGGAAGTATCTGTGGGATCTAAGAGAATATCAAGACCACCTCCTGATCATGTACATGAGATAGGAAAATTAAGGTTGTAGACTCCCAAGATTTGTAACGAACCAATAATTTTAAGAGAGAGGCGAGTATTAGTTATACCAAAAAGTTCAAGGATCCTCCTATAAAATATCTGAGACTAATTACCACACATTCTTCCATTTCTTATCTCCTTTCCAACTGCTGAAAGTTTTCTCTACTACTCTCTCTGTTGTGGATTGATAAAGAGCTGGTCTGGGAGACATGCGTTGTGAGGAGAGGACAATTACTGACTGTAAGATTGTAGCTTTTGCATCACAGTCTTTTAATCTGTAGAAAAAGAAAAGCCCAGGAGTATAGTGATAGGCCATGTAGAAATACATAGTTGGACTTGTGTTACCTTTGTAGCCATGAAAGTTATAGCAAAGTAAAAAAAAATGAGTAAGAAATCTGTACTGCTTTCTTTTCATTTTCACATCTGCTGAGATTCTGAAAGAAAATCAACAAAACCAGGCTGTGGCATGTTCAATCTTGTAGATACAATTTGAATTCAAGGAATGAAAAAAAAAACCCACAAAAACATTGCCAAATGTTAAGTTTCCATCAAATAAGTTCTTGTGCTGTTCCATACAAGATACACGACGATAGGAAAAAGTAATAGCATTCATAAAAACTTACTCTCCAAAGGAGAAAGTAGCAGAAGAAAAAAAAGAAGAATTCCTGATGAAGACAGGAAAACTCTGAGAAAGCTTGGTAAACAAGGGTTGCTCAGATTAAATAGTCCTTTATTTGCTTTTTTCCTTTCCCTCACTTCATCCTGGAATGCATGGAGGGTAGATGGTTTGAAATAAACTGAAACAGTTTGAGTTCTCTCAATACATCTGATTTACTCTGTGCATAGTTAGAGACTAGACTTCTGGAGATACAAAATACACAAAGCTTTGTAATCATTCACTATAGCAAAGGGGGATGAAAGGTGGCATAAGAGAGTAATACAAAACACAAGTGTTAATTGGGCCATAGTTGGGAAATGAGACTATAGGAGCAGAAAGGGTTAGTTCTTAGAAATGTCACAGACTAATGCATGGAATTATATATAAATTGGACCCAGAGAGTTGTGTAAGGTAGAGAAGGAGCAGAAGGGTGTCAGCAAAAGACCAGAAATATTAAGATGGAAAACAATTTCCAGGGAAGGTGTCTTTTGTGGAGGAGAAAACTGTCAATTCAGGCCAAAAAGGAAATATGCAAGGTCTTGGATGTTAAAAGGCATTTGCATTATACTGGCTACAAACCAACGAAAGATTTTGTTTCTCATGCACATGAACACGTGCAGGGGGTATTTTTGCACAGTGTTTCAAGGTTTCACAGAAGGCCTTGTGCCATCAATTAAGTTCTGATATTAGGCAATGGGAACTAAATGACAATCTGAAAAAAATGATAAAAATACAAACAACTACTTTGTTCCATGTGACTCTCATCATCACCAACTAGAATTCTGGCTACAACAGGGGCTTAAAATTCTGATTGTACTTCCTCGGTGTGAAAAGATGGAAACTCTTCTGTTGAAGAGGGCTAGACTACTCCAACGGCAATGCTTCCGAGAAGGAAACATCACCTGTGGGAGCCTATGTCCCTGATTGTGTGTGTTGTATGAAATAGTCCTCCTGAGAAGTGCACTGCTTCAAACAAGAAGAATATATCTATTTTGGAAGCTGAGAAAAATGACTGGGTTTTGGTCCTCCCATGTTATTTGCATAGAGGGATTTTTATCACTCAGACGTTTCTTAAATTAGAAAACAGCTTTCACAGATTTTACCCTTTGAAAATGACAATATCTAATCTTTTTGCTTTCATGAGCCAGGCCTGCATTTCCAAATATCTCAGAAGGGGAACAGTAAACTATTTTTCACAGATCCTCCATAATAGATGAGATATGAAATGAATTTCATGGAAGTTGAGCTCCGTGGAGGTTATTACTTTGCCATAATATATAATGTTATTCTGACATCATATCATTACCATTATTATTTTCTTGTGCAACCAACCTAAAACATTGGGAAAATTTATCAATTTTATCACTTATGGATCTTAATAAAGAATGTGTGTTCTTTTCTGAAAACCATTAAGTTATGAAAGACATATTTTAAGTTATAAATGCATGCACTGAGTATTTAACATATCAAGTTAAAATATATTGAGGAAATAATTAAGCAATATTTAGCTAAAACAAGATGATTTTCTTAGGTTAATGTGTATTAAATTAAGATAGTAAATTATTGACGTATTATAAACATGTTTAATAATCTATAACTGTGCTATGACAAGTTTAAAAATGGTTAGAACTTTAACATCAAAATATAATTAGTGACCATTTTCTAAAGTATTATGCTTGCAGTGCCACTAATATATAATCTTTGTTAGTATTCACATATGTAATTTTCTTCACCCCAGTTTTATGAGAGAACTGAAATTGTATAGTAAGTCTCTTAAAGGTCCAATTTTGAAATTCTCCTAAGTACTTTCAGGCAAGCTTCAGAGTTAATTTTTAAAAGTTGGGAATTTAAGATTTTGTCTTTTATTGACAATTTCCTTCCTAAAGACTCTAGAAACCAGTATGAAAATTTTAAGGAAGCACAACTGTGTATGTTTGTTAAAACTAATCTTATATAATAAAAGCCTAATATGCTAAGTGTCCAACCATTCAACCTTTCAACCATTCGCTATGACGTGCACTGACCACTAAGGGGCAGATGCTCTGACCAGTAGGTTAGCTTGCTCCTGGGGTCCGGCTGATGGGGACTGGGTGAGACAGGCCAGACACGCCCTGAAACCCTCCAGAGGTCCCTTCAGGCCCAGATCGTGCACCAGTGGGGTCCCTGGGCCTGGCCTGCGGGGATCAGGCCAAAACCAGCAGTCTGACATCCCCCAAGGGTTCCCGGCTTGCGAGAGGGCGTGGGATAGGCTGAGGACCCCACTGTTGAATGAATCTGTGCACTGGGCCTCTAGTAGAACTATAAACTTAAAAGGCTGAAAGTTATGTAAATTAAACCTCATTAATGTAATAATGCAATAATGTAATTTTCAATAATGTAAAATTTATTCCTTATTTTAATGCATTTTATTTAAGAAATAAATAGTAGTATTGCTTATAATTGTCAGTATAACCATGAACTAAAGACACTTTCATCAGTCAAAAAGTATCTATCCTAGGGAATACCATAATTAGAAAAAACTGAAAATTCTGCCTCGATCAATGATATTTTTTCTTTTATTAAAAAATGTTAACTTAGCTTTAATTTCACTACAAAAAAAAACACACGAAAAAAAACCACCTTTCAGTATATTAAAAATTAAACAAATACCCCCTCTTAGGGTTCTGGTAGGAGATGTCAAAAGAGTTTTCTTGATAAATGTACTACATTTTGGGGGGTTTTATCATTTAAAAGATTTATGGTTATTTGTCTACTTAGCTAGCAGATGGGAAGTGATTTTCTGATGTTCTATATTCATCACGGAGTGACTGCTCATTTCTATTTTCTTTCTACTTCAGAGGAAAGAAAAAGTACTTCCATTTATTGGTGTTAGTTTCTTTACTGTGCTATTGTCAGAACCCTTTGCACTAATCCTAGCTATGAGTCTCAGCACTCAGTGGTCATTCAGTGAAAACACATAGGCTGGCCCTAGCTGGTTTGGCTCAGTGGATAGAGCATTAGCCTGTGGACTGATGGGTCTTGGGTTCAATTCTGATCAAGGACCTGCAAGCTCGATTCCTGGCCCTGGTTGGGGGGTGTGTGGGAGGCAACCAGTTGATGTGTCTCTCTCACATGGATGTTTCTCTCTCTCTGTTTCTCCCCCTCCCTTACACTCTCAAAAAATCATTGGAAAAAATATTCTTGGGTGAGGATTAACAACAATAACAACAAAAACAAACAAACAAAAAACCCCCACATAGTCTTGTTTTACTTATCCGGAAGTCTGGTTGTATGATTCTAAGACTCCAGAAAGTGGCTACACAGGACTTCTACAGCACTTGCTGACCCAGTCTTCTTTCTCAGAATTCAATTGTCTGCCTTCTGCTAATCTTCTATTCTCCTGCTGCAAACCAATTTTCTTATCTTTGAATTTCAGGTAAGACCTTATTCTCCATTACCAGCAGCAAAACTGAGACCAAAGAGTCAATGCTCTGTAATGGGTCCAAGGAGTGTTACTCCTTTCAAAAGAAAGATAATGAATTCTCTACTCTTCTCCAACTGTGTCAGAAAAGGTAGGTGCATGATCCAGGCATCTAGATGTCCATTCTAACTGAGGCTCTTTCTGCTTCCTGTCAGACACCTAAATAGACTATTATGACTCGCAGTTTTAGTGGAGTCAACTAACTCTCACTGCCCATCTCATTGTCATCTTACTGGCTCACAGTGTTTGAAATAGATGATTTCCACCAACAGATGCTCTGCCAAAATGTAAGGGCATAGAAGAACTTTCAAGTTTGGGGGTGACCAAATTAACTGACAAAAAAAAGCCACTGCAGGATGAAAACAAGATTTTGAATTATTAAATTTTTCGAATTCCTAATCAGAAACGTAAATGTCAATAAGATTTAGTGTGGACATTCTGAAATTTCATCTCTCATCCCTGAAAGAGAACTCATTGATCTTTCATCTACTTGTCATCACAGACTTCAAAAGTTATACGTAAGAACTGTGAGTTTGCAAAATTTCTAGTGTTTAAAACTTCCTTCCTTCCTCCATATTCCAACTTCCGAAAAGCAATATCATATTTCCAAGGGTGAGTTACATAAAAAAGCAGTTATTTATAGAGGCCATCCCTCATGCCATTCTTATAGATTACAGCTTCCAGAGAAAGTAAAAAACGTATCTATTGCGGTCTAGGAAACTACTTTCTGCATATCTTTTTATCTCTCCCCTTTCAGTATACTTACATTTTTGTTATTGTTTCATAGACCACCTCCTCCATCATTAATAGACTATGTACCTCTTTATTATTGTAACCCTGGATTTCTCAACACCAGTGACATGTTGAGCAGGATAATTCTTTGTTGTAGGAGGCTGTCCTGCGTATTATAGGATGTTTAGCAGTGTCCTTGGCTTCTACTCACTGGATACTAATTTCTATAACTCTTCTCCTCCTCGCCTCATTGTGACAACCAGATAGATCTCTACATATTGCCAAATGCCCCCTGGGAGGCCCTCAATGCGGCTGTCCTAGGTTGTGAACTTCCATCTTAAAGCCTGATAAACTTTCTAAGTTTCCTAAATGGATGCAGGGTCATCTACATGGCTTTCAGCATTAGATTTCATTGCAAGGAGAATATAATCAAATACACAGGTGAGGCCAGGCAGTGACATAATCTGTCGTGGACTTCGGATGCAGACTGCTTCTATTAGTTAGTAATTATGTAAAAATCTCTTTCCACAGCCTCCTCTCTGGAGAGCTGAGACAATGACCTTGTGCTGATTATTTTCCTATACTCCCCCAGATTGTCTCTGCCCTTGTCTTCCCTGCCTGGGAGGCTGACCTTCCGGACTGATCCCATTTTTCAGAATAGGAATCCGAGAGCCTATGCTCTTATGAAGCAATTTGCCTGCAATTGAAAGCTTGTAGTTTACAGAAGGTTTGGCTTTCATAACGAGAGCGCTGTCTAAAATCACACTGCACCGATGCAGTACTCACTCCCTATCTGAACAATTCTACTAATTAGGAGAGTGTTCTAGTCTTTATTTAATGTTTTCTATGTTTCTAGAACTATGTTTAGTCCTGCATATGTTTTGTTATTTAATTCTCAAAAAGTATGTGTAAAGATGATCAGGGTCCCTCTTTCACAGACGAAGAAATGCCAGCCACAAGGCTTCCTGGTATGCTTTTCTACCCCTGGAGCATTCTTTCCTCAATCTCTGACTGATTGCTCCCTCCAACAGTGGGATCACCTCACCTTAGAGGACTCTGCTGGTTACATAGCACCTAAAGCCAGTCTCTTCTACGCCTTAGTTAGCTCCTGTATAGCACTTACCTATACTTTCTAATTATTTTATCTCTATATTTGTTTACTTGGTGTTTGCCTCTCCACAGTGGAAAATACCATAATTTCTAACAGTGAAAGTTGCCATATAAACAAAAGGATTGTGGTTAAAATAAATCATACTTTTGAAAAATACGTAGGTAAAAAATTCCCTTAACCTGCTTATCAAGCATTAATAATACAGAAAACAAATTAAAAGCTATAACTTCCTGAAAGAAAGCATGTTTGAGAAATTTTTTGAAAGATTTGAAAAACATAGTTACATGGGAAGAAAAATCTTGCTAAGCAACCAAAGCAATAAAGTAGAATGAGATAATTTGTAATTGTTGACCAAAGTTACATAAAGTTTGATTCTTTAAAACAACAGAAAAAATTATTACCCTGTAGATGAGATATAATTTAATTATGAGATGTATTAAAGATGCAAGTAGATATTGCTTTAATAATGATTAACATTGCAATTTTAACTGTTTCTCCTGACGCTGACCCATAGTACTACTCTTTTATTCTACTATATCTTAAGATATTAAATTGAAAAATTCTAATAAAAATAGGATTCAACCCACAATAAATTAATAGAAAAATATCAGTGGATTCACACTACCAAGCAAACTTATTATTCTATATATATCCTTTTCCCTGAAGTTTTCCCTAAAGTTCCCAAAAGTTAGATCAATGAAAGTAACTGGATCTGCTCTAATGATGCCTCTCTATTTAGAAAACATGAAAAGGTACCTAATAATCAGGATTATTCACTCTTTGCTATTTGCAAACATCTCTGAATGCTCCTCATATTGATATGCTTAATAATTTAAACAGTAGGAGGTAAGCAGTAAAAATTGAGTACTATATAATGAGCAAAAGTATATTTGCCAAATCCAATGGCCCCTTTTTAGTTTTGAACTTCTTAGGATTCTCTACAGTCTTTAATTCTAATAATCTTTTCTTTTTTTATCCATTTTTTCTCCTCCTCTTTCATCCATTCTTTCTTTTCTCTTCTTCCCCTCTTATTTATTTATTTATTTATTTTTGCTTTATCACTTTTTTTCCCCCATTGCTGGTTTCTCTTTAGGCTCCTTTGTTCAAAATCCAAATATTCCTCTAGCTTTTGTTCTACCTTTGGCTTTAAAAAAATCTATCTATCTATCATCTATCTATCCATTCATTTATCTATGTACCTCCCTTCCTATCAATTAATCATCCATTTTTCCCCATGGAAATCCCATTTGCGATGAACATTTTTCAAGCAGCATTGAGATTCTCATGTCTAGAGCAAACTCCACATGGGCTTTTAATATAATTAACATCACAAATGTGTGTAATTTTATATAATATCCATCTCATGTGGATAGTCCCATATGTACAGAACTAAGCTCATCATTACCCCTGAAACCTTTTATCTTCTCAGTTCCCTCTCTCCATTAATGAACCCTTCCTATTCTCAGGGGTAAAACCTCAGTCATATTTAATTCTTTACTCTCAAAACAACCACAATGAATCTGTATTTCAATAATGTGATTGCAAATTAGAAATACCTTTCCCGCCCTCTGTTTATCATTTATCTTCAACATGATACTAGTTACCATACAACTCCTAGTAGCTCATAGGTTCACATAGAGTTTTGTGCTGTGGGACAGTGCCCTATACCAATTAGGTATGACGTGTTGTTGTTGAAGTAAATGGTTTACCGAGGCTGTATAGTTTATTATTTGTGGTCTTTGTTTTCAAAAGAAATATAAGCTAAAATTTGGAGCTTCCCTTCTAATAAATCACATGATGAGAAGTTAATATCCAAGTTAACTTTTACACACTATAGAAAAATAACTCTACATGATGTAATTTTTCTACCCCCCAAAGTTTAAACTTTATATTAATGATTACATAGGTTAGAAACACCTTATTTATAGATTGATATAACAAAATAGTAGCAACTCATGGAAAGTAATAACTTCAATTCAAAAATTGGGCAAAGGAACGGTTACTAACATTTATTGAGTGCTCAGTATTGGCAGCTCCTGTGATGGAGACTGCACCTAGACAGTTCAATTTAAACCTTACAATAAGCTGGAGGAGAGATAGCATTTTATGGCATTTTACACATGGGAACACTTTCATATTTTTATTTCTCGATGATCACACATCTAGTAAATGTCTCCCCTGAAACTCAAATCGAACCTTTTCTTTTTAAATCACATTTGCAGGGAGACACCTAATAATATGTAACAGGCTTCTGTCTCACCATGCAATGTAGATAAAATTTAAGAGCAAAAAAAATGTGTTGTATTGCATTTGGGAACATTTAAATAAGAAATAAAAGTTTTGGTTGAGCTGAAGCACTTTCAGATCTCTAAAAGCATCAATCTTGTTTTACCTTGCCTGCGGGCATTTGTACAAACTGTTTTCTCTGCCTAGAAAAATAAAGCATACTATAGCCATAAGTGAATGGCATTGTAATCATCCGTGTATTTATTAATCTAACAATCAAAAATTGAGTGCATACTGTATTCAGTGTTTCCATTGTCCCTGGATATTACAATCAAATGAGGGAGAAATGTATTTATCGGCTGAGTATTTTGCTTTTTAGCTGTGTGACCACAGATACTCTGCCTCTGTCTCTGATTCTTAGTGTTCTTGCCTGTAAACAGGATTTAAGAGTTCTTACTGTACCAGACTACTGTGATGAGTAAATATAGAAACACAGCAATGTGCTTAGCACAGTAACATACAGTCATGTGACATTTGAGTGTCAGCCATGTTTTTGGTTCTTTTTGTGTATTTTGCTGCTTCACTTCCCTAATTCTTATTTATCACTTAGCAATCTGATCATACAATGCTCTTTTTTTTCAAGAAAGTTTCCCAGAAATTTTAGTACAAAATGAGGTATTATTTACATATATATTCACATATCAATCTGCAGATATCATTATCATATTACCAACCACATAATTTCCACTTCATTTTGTAATAACCTACATATTTTTGTATCCCGAATTAAACTGTAAGGTTCCTAAAGGTGGGGTAAGTTTGGGGCTGCTCACTGGTGTGCTTTGAGCACCTCCACATTCCTAGACCATGATGGACACCAAATACATAGGTGTTTCAGAATGAATGTACTTGTTGTACAGAGAAGTTATTGGGAGGCAGGCGTAGTGAACTTCATGACAGTATTGTTTCAGTATTTCAACACGAATTGGGTCTACGATGGATATCCCAGGAAGGCCATTATCAGCCCAACAGCTGACTCAGTGCTTTCATTCTGTGCCTCCTTTCAGTTGAATAGTGCTTCATGGTGGAAATGGCAAACAGGCTACATGCACTCTTTCTGGGATATTATTTAAAAGGTCCATATATTAAAGGGATGGTGGACTCAAGAAAATGCCTAGACACCAAACAGAAATATATTACCTAGTTTGATTTTAGTTAGGAAAATATATCTGCTGAATGAAATCTGGAAATAGACCATGAATTGTCTCATTATGTCTAAGGATTGATTAACCCTAATACTTGGACAGAACTTGTGGACTCAGGTAATAATAGTTACAATGTATCATGGATCACATTCATTAATTATGCTACCTATACAGATTAAAAGCATAAAGCTACTGCCCAGCAGGAGGGGTGTAGCTTCAACCTATGAACCAGGAGGCCACAGGATCAGGTTGGGGCACATGCCCAGGTTGCAGGCTTGCTTTCCCCCGTGGCGGGCGTGCAGGAGGCAACCAATCAATGATTCTCATCCTTGATGCTTCTATCTCTCTCCCCCTCTCCCTTCCTCTCTGAAATCAATAAAAATATATTTTTAAAAAGCATAAAGCTACTGAACTTACTTTCATTTCCTCCAAGTAAGTCAGTTCACTTTTAGAATGATTTTCAAAGCATTCACCTTCTTGCAGGTTCACTCTTCATTGATAGATGTGGGCTGTTCTGTTGTGATAGAGAGACTTGCCTTTGTGTAAGGTTTTCCTTTGTGTTTCTTTTTTTAATAATGAGGGGTGGAATGTAAGAGGAGAAACTATATATATATAGTGCCTAAGTGACTGTCCAACTGTTCGACCATCCGACCGGTAGCTATGACAGGAAATGACCACCAGGAAGCAGACACTCAACGCAGAAGCTGCCTAGCTGCAGTGATTTAGCAGCTGCGGTTCTCGGGTGACACACCCGGAACCAGAGAGGAGGGAGCCCGATTCTGGTGTGGGTCACCCAAGAACCACCCTCTTGAAATCCAGGACCCCTTGGAGGATGTTGCAGAGCCTGTTTCAGCCCTATCCCCACAGGCCAGGCCCAGGGGCCCACTGGTGCATGAATCCATGCACCAGGCCTCTAGTCATTCATAATATTCTTCCCAACACAGCAATCTAGAATGGACATTCCTTATTCATAGAAAATAGAAACAAAACAAAAAAAGGGAAAAGGAAAAGAACAACAGCAACAAAAAATAACAAACAAAGAAGTTGGAAAAGCTTTCAAACTTGTGAAGCTTTAATACAGTGTATTTGACATATCTCAGTGGAGTGTGCATCAGAGGGGAAAAAAGCATGTCATTGCTCTGAAACTGTCTTTTCTAATTAAGTGCATCCATGTATTGTTATAAATCTGTTTCCCAATCTTGCTTTCTCACTGAATGATGCAGACACCAGGGAACGAGCTCCCCTGCTATCTATCAGCTCAGATAAGGAACAGTTCCTTTAGCCTGACACTGACAGCTTAATGAAATGGAGGCCAAGACGCCTGTAAATGACAGAAAGACTGGTAAGGTAATGACCATACCTGGTACTTAAAATGGACAAGGGGGAGAATGACTTGTAGCCATGTTTTTATTCCCTTAGGCAAGGGCTGTGAGAGTAAGGTAAAAAGATTGCTTCCTAAGGATGATTTATGGAAACTACATTCACAACTTTATATATCCAACTTAAATATGGCCTAGTTATGTAATTGAGGCCAAAGCATTTTTGAAAGAAAAAAAGTGTTTTTTCCCCTCATTTGATAAATGACAGGATTTCAGGTCCTATCATGTAAACTTGCATTATTTATTGGGACTCCATACATTTTTTGCAGCTGATTTTTTTTTAATTGAAGGAGAGATTTACATTCAGGGAACTGCAAATTGACCCAATCCTTTACTCAATATATAGAAATTATTTCGTAGCATTCAATTCTCCATTAGGGGAGTGTGTGTGTGTGTGTGTGTGTGTGTGTGTGTGTGTGTGTGTTTCCCACAAGCCTCCACCCTTCCTTAGCCTCTACAGGAGAAAGAGAATAGGGGGAAACTCTAGAAAGAACCTCCTAAGACACACCCAGATTATTAACTGTAAGCAGCAAGTACTCAAAATCTCATGAGAAAATCAGAATTGTGAGAGAATTACAGTGTCAGCTTTGGTAAAAGAGATGATGGTTTTATAAAAATGTTTTGATTAAGAATACAAAATTTAGTAATGATTTCATTCCTGATTTGTACCCATTTACAGTGACTATTTGGGAACTGTGTCTCTAAATTTGTTTTACATAACCATTATTCTCCAAAATACACAAGTCACCTTGTAAAACTATCTGGGACAAAAGTAACAAAGATATTGCCATTTCTAGAATATTTACCCAATATCTAAATGTGTATAATACCAATAGGATTACTAGAGAGGAAAAACCTGATTTTCACAATCACTAGCTGGAAGTCACATATAAAGGCAATACAACAAGAGAAAGTTCCATGTTTGGAAGCTTCAGTAGAAGTTCAGTATGGTGCAACATCATCTGGCCAATAATAATGGGCCTTATGCAGAGTAGATGGGAACCCAACCTGTAATGCAGTGTTTTATAAAAATTGCCCTAAGATCCTGCTTAGTAATGAGAATCCTTTCAAAGTGCTCACCAGGTTGGTAACAAGGAAGATTATTTTGAAAATAAACATGTTGTTAGTTGGGTGAAGAAACAGGTTAGAACCAGTTGATTGTACGCAATAATACAAAGTAGGAAGTTGTTGAATAATGGAGGTAGGAAATGTTGGAAGTCTGACCGAAGGCACTACTAGGCATAGACAAAAGATGTGGAAAAAAATAAAGAAGAATAAGCTCAATACAAAATCCATCTTTTGTGTATACTGAAATCCTTACATAATTTAAATAATTTGGTTCTCACACATCCTAATTGAGCATGTGTTATCTCCTTTTGTAGTTATAGAAACTTTCAAAGACAGTTTATATAACTTGCCCAATACAGTATTGTATGACAAGGAATTGGTTGCACAGGATTCCAGCCCACACCGACTTCCAGGCTCATTATTGTCCACATCATGATGGACTGACTCTTTTGTGAATCAAAGAATACAAACTCCACTTTGGAAAAGTTTGCCTGAGAAAGGAGGGTAGGAGACAGGCCTATAACTAGAGTAACATTTAAAGCCTAGGAAGCTATTTCTGTGGTTGTGGCTATGATTTTTAAGAGGGAGTCCACTTGAGAATGTTTATTTGCTGAGAACAAGATGATGGTAGAAATGGAGACAAGGATGAATAGGAAATTTATGCAACAGGTCATGAAGAAGCAGGAAGAGGTGGGATCGAAAGCACAGTCAGAAAACAGACTGTAGAGAATAAGATGGACGTATTATTCTCTCTGGTTTGGCAAAGCAAGATGTAAGGATGGGTACAAAGAAACAAAGTGTTGAAATTGGGGGAAGAGACAGAATGTTGGGGAAGGAAGCTGACCTTCCAGATAGCCTGTATTCTCTATAATGTAGTCTGTTTCAAATGAGAGATCGTAGGTCTGAAGCATGACTTTCACAGAGGGCCAATACGTGGGATAAAACAATCCAGGTGTAGATTCTTCATGAAGTCAAAGAGAAATGACTGATGGAGAGCTGTAGAGATGGTTGAGATGGAGGCATTGCATTTTTCTGAAGGTAGAGTGGTACCAGGTAATAAAAACTACCAGGATAATACTGTTAACAATAAAAATAAAATTTTAAAAAAGAAGAAACAATCCCACCAGGCCAATGTAAAGACACAGTGGGTGACAAAAGCGAGTCACATTATGATCACGTCCATGAGTCATGGTTACTCAATGTGATAGTTTCTCAATGTACTAGTAACATATCGATAAAATGCCTACCAGAAATTCTCCCTTAAAACAAACAAACAAATAAAAATTACCAGATAGAGCCATGGGTACAGGTGAATGAAGTTTTCTCTTGAATTGAATGAACAGATATTTGAAGGCACAGAGAAAAGCACCAGTGAAAATATTGTGGCCAATTTAGAAATATTTTTAGTAGGAACTGATCACATATAATTTACTTTCCATATCATAAATCATTGTAAGCATAACTTTAATCAGAAATGACAAATCTGAAAAAGTACTATTACTTCTTTCCCTTAGCAGGTATTGCTTATCAATCTTTGCATTCATTCATTAAAGAAAAAGACAGCCTCACCTTCCATTTTAACCTAGCACCATAGGAAACCACACTGTTGTTACATTACCTTAAATCTATTCATTATACTTGCTATATGGTAAAGAGCTTAGTTAGACAATATTATAATAATAGCATTGATCATTTTTACTCTGTTGGCTTATGGTTTCTAAGTGTTAATATAAAACACTCAATACTGAAATTATTTTCCAGGTTATTTAGATACTAGAGGCCTGGTGCATGAAATGTGTGCATGGTTGCGGTCCCTGGGCCTGGTTGGTGATCGAAGTGTGAGCATCTGGCGTGAAAGAGCAGGTCCCAGCTGACCTTTGGGCCCTGGGAAGCACCTGGGACCCCAGACCCCCGCGCGCCCCCCTCTGCCTGCATCATGGCGCCTAAGTCCCCGCGCAGAGATGTGATTAGCGCGGCCAGACGCCACAGGCCAGGGCGCAGTGTGGGCCTCTGGGTTGCCCAGCAGCACTTCATGGCAGCCAGGAGGGCAGTGCGCTCTCTCCCAGCAGGCCTCGCAGACCGGCTCCTGTGCAAACCCACAGGAAGCCCGACCGGCCCCTGTGGTCCCGGAGGCTGCAGCCCGGCTCACCTGGAAGCCCATTGGGGCCTGCAGTGCCTCCACTGCCGACAGCTACCAGCGCCTCATTGCCGATGCCCGCCATGTTCCACGCCACCCCCTGGTGGTCAGCGCATGTCATAGCGAGCAGTCGAACTCCCAGTCTAACTCCCAGTCAAAGGGACAATTTGCATATTAGGCTTTTATTATATAGGATTATACTTATTATGAAGGTAATTTGAAGGATACAAAAAGCATCTGAAATTTAAATAGTTATCACTGTTGTATTTTTTCTAAATGAACATATCTGTACATATTTCAATATATTTTTAATTGGTCTATTGGGGTACTCAGAAATATGTGGACTAGAAAAGAATTAGTGAGAAAATGAGAAAAATCATGAGATTACTTAATACACAGCAAAAAGACCCTGAATATTTAAAAGTGCCTTCACTTTGTACGTTTCCTAATGTTCAGAATCCCTCTAAACTTTGATTTCCAGCAGCAGAAATGGAGCAATTTGTTCTGTAAACACTATTATTGTGAAGACATATTGTGCTCCATGCTGTCCATTAAGTTTGCATTTGCTAAACTTGAGTCAACTATGATAGGAGAAATATAGTTTGAGAACAAGATAAAAAAAAGCAGTTTTAAAAAATTTGTAAACTAGTTTTCCACAGATTCTTGTGTTGTCAATTTTATCTTTTCTGTACAGAAACGTAATTAATCCTGGAGAATGATAAATCCTCAGACTGTCAGAGAAAGACCAGTTTCCAATTTCTGATGAATCATTAAAATGCTCTTTTATGGCCTGACCTAGCAGACTTTTCCTTCTCTTATGTGGGCTTGCTTACTTTTTCACCTTATGAAAATGTGTTGGTGAATGCAGCCTCTTTAATACAAAAGAAACTAATGATACAATATTTTAAAATCTCTATCTATTCATACCCCATGATTGAAAATATCAAGTAAATCTTGGTAAAAAAGAAGAGTGGTACATCCATGTACATCATGAAAACCTCCACATTTTAACCATGGTTTAATCATAAGGATTGTCAGTGTTGAACTGTGGGAAAGCTAGAATAGATAAAAACTAAAGAAAGCCAAATTATTGCAAGGAAGTGAAGGAGAGTGGGTGTCATCAAAGCTTTAAAGGCTAAACAATGATAGTTTATTTTCTTTTTAATAAAATAATCTCATATAAATTAGTTCCTTTAGCTTTTTCCTTTGACCTTAAGTTGTTCAAGCTTAGAGGAACTGGCAAAATTCCTCCTCTGTGATTGAACTCTGTGTGAACATGGATATTTTGTAGTTCACACAGCTCACAGTCGTTTCATCTAAATATATGTAGAACAGAACAGAGAGAGTCAAGAATTTGTAATATAGATGTGAGATGGCATTCTCAATGATAAGGGCACATTTGGATACTTTTAAATAGTGTGATAAGAACGAGTATAAATTAGTGCTTTTGAAAATTCCTTGTGTGATATTTTTGCCACTTCACCCATGATTGTCATAATTATTTTGCTCCCATTATCATATATCATATCAGATCCTATGAGGATTTAATTTTTTCTCAAAATAGGAATCTATATATAT
>NW_005369942.1:2394907-2403835 GCF_000412655.1 Myotis brandtii | reverse complement strand
AGCAGCTTCCCCCCTGGTGGTCAGTGCGCTCCCACAGGGGGAGCTCTGCTCAGCTACAAGCCAGGCTGATGGCTGCCAGCACAGTGGTGGTGGCGGGAGCCTCTCCTGCCTCCGCAGCAGTGCTAAGGATGTCCGACTGCAGCTCAGGCCTACTCCCTGCTGGCAAGTGTACATCCCCCAAGGGCGCCTAAGCCAGCAGGTGGTCATCCCCCAAGGGCCACCAAGTCCAAAAGTACTAGTAAAACTAGTAAGCCATATCTTATTATGGGTTCTCCTTGCTCAACTTTCACAGATCATTAGAAATAGAGAGTGACTAAACAACACCATATCAACAGCTCTAATACATTTAAAGTTTGAAAATCCAGTGCTTGAAATATCCAACAATTGTGATTATATCCAGGATGATAAATGTACAAAACCACAAGGATCTTGAGGAGGTCCTTTACACAATGATTCACTTATGCTTCATGGCCATACACTTAGTGAGGCAAAACCAAGAATTTCTAGCATACTCATGGAAACTTCATGTTAAATTCAGGTCTATTTTAAGCCAGGTTGAGATTGGTGTATTATTCTGATCTCAGAAGCCAAAGTAAAACATCACAATTTTTCACTTTTATGTTTTATACTAAATTTATATAATTTTTACTTGAGTTTTGATGGTTTGATATGTGTTCTGCGTCATCTGTGACTTCTTAACTCTGCTCAGGTCATGCGACTAGATAATGAGTTACCCTCTCTCCGTCGTACACATTCTACATCCATGAGTAACTGTTAGCCCAAAGAAGTCCTGTTTCCTTTTAATTCTTCCAATCTCATTGACAGAAATTATTGGTTCTGCACTTTCATATATACTCAGACCTGATGTTTTTTACCTTCAACCTGAGTTCTTATGGTCATAAATTTTCAACATTATTACAGCAAATGAAGAATAATATTTTCAATTCTGCCTTTAATGTATATAGAATTACATATAGTAACAGAGATCATCTTTTGCTTTCTTACAATATTAAATAATAAATATTAGTTGACTTCAACCTGTGGCATCCACTGTAACTTGCAGGAGTAAGGATCTTATCAGAAGTTTACTAGGAAAACAAATATCCATGGTTTTCTACATTGCTCTCATAGGAAATCACAGGTTAGCACTTAATATGTTACAAGTAGTACTATCACTCATTGCTCTTTGTGTAACTAGATGATATATTGCCAAAGTGTCAGTTGTTGGAGAGCATTGGCTAGTTTAAGAATTTATAGAAGATCAATTTGAATTATAGAAATTGGACTATCAAATATGGGTTAATCAAAAATGAAACAGATTAGTAGTGGTTTTTAATACAAACAAGCATACTAACTTACATGCATACAGGATCGAGTGCTCACAGTGTGATTTAAAATGAGTGGGCATGGGCAGATAAATCACTCTTTTTATTCAGCAATGTCTACGTGAGGACTCTGGGTGGGAATATGGACAATGGATATTAATTGATTTGTCTTGAGCTTACATGCTCCTATGCTTACTGAGATGGAAGCCTTCTTTATGTGCCTGGGGTGGTGAAGGAGATTATGAGGGGCTGATACACTTGCAGTTATTGTCAATATATTCTCAATACAGAATCATTGAACATTTTATTCTCACTTAAGGAGTGTGTTAGCTTATTTATCTCTTGTGTAATATGTGTTTCCTACAGAAGTAGAAATGGGTTTATTTTTAATTTTTATTGAATTTATTGGGGTGATATTGATTAATAAAATTATATAGGTTTCAGGTGTACAATTGTATAATAAACCATTTGTATATTGTATTGTGTGTTCACCAGCCCAAGTCAAATCTCCTTCCATCATCATTTATCCCTCCTATGCGCTCCCCTCCCCTTTTCCCTCTGGTAATCACCACACTGTTGTCTGTGTCTAAGAGGTTTTTTGTTTTTGTTTTTGTTTGCTGAATCTGAAAAAGGTGAAGGGATTAAGAAATGAGTTTACTTTAAATTATAATCTCTGCTCCATCAAAGCATAGTGATTTACTTGGGCACATTTACATCACACTATACTTAAAAGTCTTATCCAGTAGTTAAATGAGATTTTTAAACCTAACTTGGCTTTTTTTTAAATGATATGTTTGAATTTCCAATCATGCATTTTCTTCCCATATACTCCTCAGATAATGGGAAAGCATCTATTTTTGCCATACAAAAGAAGCATTTTCCTTGAATTGCAGCTGTAAACCTGCATTCACGCACAGACACCAGCTTATTAATTCAGCATCATATATTTCAGTGTAGGTGACACTGACATTAGCCTGAGCTAACATTTACGCTTTCAATGTGGGCTCTTTCTTTGTAAAATTTCTGCAGAAGTTCAGGCCCAGAAAAATCTAGGATTTTCAATTCGCACACCTAAAAATACTTTAAACAGAGATGGGTTCAGGGTTGGAAAGCCAGTTACGTTTATTCGGACCTTTCATGCCTAGTTTCTCAGTCAATGGCAAAAAAAATAGTCCTTACTGTCAACTTTTGTCTCCAAAACTCCCCTACCCACAATGATCTGTGCTCTGTCCAGGAAGCTCTGTTCCTTAGAAAACAAACTAAATCAATTCCTGTCTGCCCTAACAGAAAACTGTCATTCTTCCTAAGGATGCCAGGTTCCTGTCAGCTACTTATTATTCTAGACTCTTATGTTTTCAGCCCAGTAAACAGAATTAATATTCACCTCCCCCAATCCAAGCGTATTTGTAGACTTTTACTCTTCCTCTCTCATTGAAATCAAACAAAAATAGCAACAGCTTAAACAGTAAAACTCTATTTAGAGTAAAACTCTAAAACAGTAAAAAATAAAAACTATCTATGTAGACCCCTGTCTATCATTTCGAAAATTTAAAGCATGCCCATGATTTTAAAATAAGTCAGTTGCTACTAAAAGTCTATAATGAAAGAAGCTTACTCAATGCACCTCTCAGTTCCACTCCCCATAGACTAACCCATTTTAGCGTGTGTGTGTGTGTGTGTGTGTGTGTGTGTGTGTGTGAAAATTAAAATTTTTCTTTAGGCTCTAGGTTGGCTGGGACATCTGCTGAGGGAACTTGGTTGACCTTGGCTAAGGTTATTCATATAGTGATGTTATCTTTCCAGGTTAGGTTGGGACATGCTGTTCTAGTATGGTCTCAGTTGGTTGACTCAACTACCCTTCATGGGTTTCTCACATACACAACTTTCTCTTAGTCCTACACTACAGTCCACTAGCCCTGTTCTCTTGATATATTCTCATTATTGAGAAGTTCAATGCCATTTTTTCTTATTCTTTTATTTGTGTCCTATATTAATCTCTTGGGAAGATTTTAGAGTACTTATTTATTGTTTATCCCTTTTCCCTGTATCCTTCAAAATGTTAATGCTGTGCTCCTCATGTTGGTAATTTCATGTTTGTCCAAACATGGGCTATTTTACTATGAACACTCATGTTTTTCAATTATGGGAAATTTTCCTGTGTTGTGTCTTTGATAATTTCCCTCCTTCTATTTGCTCTGGTATCTCTTTCTGCACATCTCAATTACTTGGATATTAGACTTCCTGAATTGGTCATTTAATTATTTTACCTAATTTTCAATGTCTGTAATTTCTCTAGCCATTCCCATTAACTTATACTGCATGGATGGCCCTCCAATTAACCCATTTTGTTATTGGCCTGCTCCTCAGCATTACTCCCTCACAAACCTAATGTTCCTAAATTCTAAGCCTTTCTGTTTTGGTATTGTTTAGAAATTAAATTCCAATATTCTTGCCTTACACTGGAAATGTTGTGACCTGAATTCTGTGCGTGGTTGAGGAGAGAAATCTTCTCTCCTTTATATTCACTTCCAGATTCATGCCATCCCTCCTTCATTAACCTTTTGGTTGTAAAGCCATCTTCCATCTGCCATGTATCTTTCAAAATATATATTGTCTTCTCATCCAATATCATTGACCTTATTTATTTAGACTTTTTAAAAAAATTCCTTTAGCCCTGGCCGGTTTGGCTCAGTGGATAGAGCGTCAGCCTGCGGACTGAAGGGTCCTAGATTCGATTCCGGCCAAGGGCACATGCCCGGGTTGCAGGCTCGATCCCTAGTCGGGGGCATGCAGGAGGCAGCCAATCAATGATTCTCTCTCATCATTGATGTTTCTATCTCTCTCTCCCTCTTCCTTCCTCTCTTTATTGAAATCAATAAAGAAATATATTTAAAAAATAAAATAAAAAAAAAAATTCCTTTACTATCATTTCAATAATGTCTAAAAAGGTAGTTAAATAATGTGTCATGTTTAACATGTGTGACTGCAGTGCAATCTGCTATTTTTCTTATTAAAGTTGTCACTATGTCTCTATCTTTTTAAAAAATATATTTTTATTGATTTCAGAGAGGAAGGGAGAGGGAGAGAGAGAGAGAAACATCAATGATGAGAGAGAATCCTTGATTGGCCATCTTTTGCATGCCCCAAACTTAGGATCGAGTCTGCAACCAGGCACATGCCCTTGACTGGAATTGAATCCAGGAACCTTCAGTCTGTAGGCCCAAGCTCTATCCACTGAGCCAAACTGGCTAGGGTTCATTATGTCTCATTTAGATTATTCCAATTGTGTCTTGAATGCATTCCTTTTTCACAGTGTTTCATTCATTCCACCTTTGGGCCCCAGAATGGGATTTTTAAAGCATAATTCTGACCATTAACTTTCCTGTTTTAAAAAACTGTTTGAATCTGTATTATGTATACAAATTCATACATTATCATCGAATATGATTGAAGTTTTTCTTCATAATCTGATCAGAAACTCCTGTCATTTACATACCATTTTCTAAGGCACTCATGATTTCTCATCATTTTTAAATGCTCACTGTATGTTGTCAGTTCTATTCCTGTATTCATACCATTGTCTTTAAAAAGTCTATCTTTTCCACCTCTGCTGGCGGGAATCTCACCCGTGCACAAGTCTCCAGACTTTCCTGATTCTGTAAGTAAGCAATTTTAAACCCATGTGTTGCAAGAATTTTTAAAACATGTAATATCTGACTATAGTCAGGGGCTCTGGCCTCTTTTCCCTTGGATTCTCAAATTTAAAAAAATGACAGCAGCCAACACAGCAATAGCCCTCCAGTGTGAATGAATCAGAATTATACCTACTATTTTTTTTGTCAGATCAGCAAAAATAGATTTTTTTGGTGTGCTGTAGAATTTTAGTAATTAGTTTGTGTGCCATAAAGTGAAAAATGTTGAAAATCACTACTGTAAGTAGTATATGTTTTTCCCCATTCCCTGCTTTTATTTCACTTGTTTAGCAACTCTATGGTAGATTTCATTATGGTACAATGTGAAGTTTCATGGATTGATTACCTCTTTATCTCCCCATAAGTTTCTTAGGAGCAGAGGCAGTATCTTCTTTATTTTACATTCACTTTATTTTCTTATCAAATGTCTTGTGCATGAGAGCTGCCTCATAACAGATTAAATCTAATGTTCTCCCTCTTCTTTGTCTGCCCAACAACACGTAATACTTGTATATTCCATGTGAAACCCACTGTCTTTCAGGCCTTTATTTTTGTGATTCCCACTACTGGAAAGTTTGTGATGTACGTTGTCTCCATTAATATTTATAGTTGGCTAGTATCCTGAAATTATGTTCTGCTCACCTATATATCGGTGGTTCATAACAAATTAGGAAATGGGTTTGATTTAGGCATGCATATATTAACACTTAGATGGCATCTGTGACTGGAAAATTATGTTTAGCTTCATGCAGGGAGGTCATCTCAATGCTAAGAATAGTCAAATACGGGCTAGTGCTTTTGCTAGCAAGTATATAGCTCTCTTTTATGAAGATAATAAACAGCAAGTTAGACTAATTCATTTGTGTTGCAGAGTCAGTTCAATGTCAGTGTGCAGACAGATTCTTACTGCCACAGAATACCTTATGCACAGAAAGAATCCTTGATCCCAGTGTTCCTTGAATGCTCTGTTACTAAATAGTATAATAGCATTATTAATTTTAGAAAGCCAATTATAGCCTTATAAACACAAAATTTGAAACTGGAAAGTTCTCAAGGAAATATGTTGGAGGATGGTGACCTTCAATGGCATGGATAGTAATTTGAACTATTCAAATGAAACCAGTTGTTTTAAGAAGAAGCAAACAAGATAAAAGCTAGGGAAGTTTAGAGAAACAATATTCTTGAAAAAAGACATCCTGATATGTTCTCCTCAAAAGAAATTCATGTGAAATACTAAGTTTACAAAAACAAATAAAAATCTAAATGAGAAGAATCCCATTCTTCCATGGGAAATCTCAAAAAATGATGAAACATTTACAACATAGCTACACCACCCTTGGAATTGAGGATGAAGTAGAATTAGGTAAGGTAGAAAAGAAAGCAGACCCTTCACTCGCAGAAACCATCTTTAGGTATTTGCAAAAGTTATTCTAAAACTTTGGTACTAATTCAAGACATAGGGAGAAAAAGAAGAGATTTATGTGCCTTTTATGGAGTCACTTTTACTCATGCTCAGTCTTGACATTATTATTTTCTTTCAATTGCATGGATATATCTTGGGATGAATAAATAGTTTGCAAATATACAAGTCAACAAAGAAAGAAATGCAGAGTTGCAGACTGATAATGGAAATTACAGGGGTTATAAAATATCATATATTGTGTTGGCATTACGGCGAAAGGAATATGGGAAGTTATAAATAACCCACATCATTTTTTAAAGGACTG
Organism: Myotis brandtii; assembly: GCF_000412655.1. Taxonomy (NCBI): domain Eukaryota; kingdom Metazoa; phylum Chordata; class Mammalia; order Chiroptera; family Vespertilionidae; genus Myotis; species Myotis brandtii. The sequence goes on along the minus strand of NW_005369942.1, from coordinate 2,397,091 downwards.
CTTTTTAAATATTCTTTGTGGAAGCACAGCTGATAAAAGTCTAGTCATTTTTCATGTGAAATCATTCTTCTCAATAAGCAACTTACTAAAGTGAAAAACCAGAACTAGACAACAGTGGTATTGTTTCATTCAGTACTTCTGAATGAAATGTCATATCCTGCCTACAGTCTCATACATGAGTAAAATAGGGAATAGCTTTTAATATGAGGTGTTACACAACAAAAGTATAAAAGTCTATAAAAATAATACTTAGATCACAGAATAAAACGAAAGGGCAAAGGCAGAAAAAACATGATAGTGCCAACTTATTTTGATTGTTATAATTTATGAAGTATTTTTGAGTACATTATTCAACTTAATTGTCTTAAGAACTCTATAATCTAGCCACCCTTATTCTTCATTTACTGATACAGATAACTAACATCATTAAATGAATTGCCTAAAGTCACAGATTGTTAGATCTTGTGAATTTTAAGTCAAGTAGTAAAATGATTAGTCTAGGGAAAGGCAAAAAAGCAAAAACAAAAAGAGATGTGGGAGAGAACAGTATCTGCTATTTACAAGAAAGATTTAGGGTTTACACTTATAATGTGACTTTACCCACTGTACTCACTGTGACACAGAAAGGAACAAGGTGTCAAAGAACACACACAAAATATATACTCTCTTATCAGTATAAGGAACCTCATACTGATCCTCGGGGTTACAAAAACAGTTTAATAGTATTCCTGATTATAAATTATTTATATAACATTCTGCAAAGTACAAGGGAGCAACTTAGCCAAATTGCCTGTTGAGCAGTAAGAAACTTGGTGCAAATGAGGTCTTCTAACCTCTACTGGAAGCTTAAGGTGAGAGGGACCAGGGTTGAGGAGTGGGATGATTAGAGCAGTTTATTTATTCAACCCACACTTCCTAAATCATCCAACAAAGATCTCATGAATAGTAACTTGACACACATGATTCAGATAGGATCTTAAAGTATTGAATCCCAACATCAACATGAATGTATCATTTTGTATACTATTTATTGTAGCTTTCAAAGAAGTTAAAAACTAGTGAAATTGGTTTCAAAGTGGAAAAGTTATTCAGAGAAAGTGTGTTGAAAATTGGCACATGAAAATACTCTCTTATCTACTAGTCCAGTGATGGCGAACCTATGACACGCGTGTCAGAGGTGACACGCGAACTCATTTTTTTGGTTGATTTTTCTTTGTTAAATGGCATTTAGATATATAAAATAAATATCAAAAATATAAGTCTTTGTTTTACTATGGTTGCAAATATCAAAAAATTTCTATATGTGGCACGGCACCAGAGTTAAGTTAGGGTTTTTCAAAATGCTGACACGCCGAGCTCAAAAGGTTCGCCATCACTGTCTAGTAGTCACTCCACCTATTTTCTTCTTTCAGGGAAATACTTGTCAAAACACCTTCTCTGTGGATAAAGATGCCTAATAATTGTATATTTTGTAAATATGTAAGTAAACTAAGCGTCCCAAATAATTCATCTCCTCCGCAATCAATTTTCTTTATCCATTTGTAAACTTAATTTTCTGCAGTTAGTTGCTACTTGAAAAAATAGTTTAGCTCTGAAAATGAAATTCACTAAATGTCAAAATTTTCTGAACTTCTTTCCAGTTACGTAACTAAAATCTTTTCAGTTACATTAAGCCAGTTTTTTAAAAACATGTGTGGTTTTGTTTCTAATTGTTTCTTCATGAGAGAAATTGATCATCTGAGCCTGCTTTAAAAACTTGCCTTAGCAATATACACTGAGTGGCCAGATTATTATGACCACCTGATGTTTGTAGGCAAATTAGCTATAATTTTGCACTGAAGTTGCTAGAGGGCCAGACCATTATAAATAGGGAAGCAGGTTGTTTACCACCACAGTAGAAGTGATTTTTTTTTTCCTGAAAATATGGGTAAACAATGCGATTTAATAGCCTTTGAATGTGGATTATATTTGAACGTGAGTGGCCAGATTATTATGACCACCCCATCAGTACTTCGTTGGGCCACCTTTTGCCTTCAATACTGCAGCGGTTCTTCTTGGCATTGACTCCACGAGATGTTGAAAGGTGATGTGAGGAATCTGACACCATGCCTGGTGAATAGCACTGTCCAGTTCTGTGAGATTTGATGGTTGTGGAACCAGCTGCCTGATGGCTCTTTTAACTTC
>NW_005369942.1:2386273-2394578 GCF_000412655.1 Myotis brandtii | reverse complement strand
TTTTTTCCAATGCTCGACTGTCCAATCCTTGTGTTCCTGTGTGAATTGGAGATGTTTTATCTTGGTAACTGCAGACAGCAAAGGTGTTCGAACAGGCCTTCGGCTTCCATATCCCATATGATGCATTGTACGGCTAATTTGCCTACAAACGTCAGGTGGTCATAATAATCTGGCCACTCAGTGTATATTTACCTAAGCCAGCATGCATTTGTGTGGAAAAGCGGGCATTTAAAATTAATTCCATTGTCATTATCAATGTATCTAAAATATGAATTTCCAAAAAGTATACACCATTGGTGTGTGTTTTTCCTAAGTCATGCTCATGAACACATTGGAAAAAATTCAGAAGCATGTATTTTTTTGAGACAAGATGCTTCTATGTTCCAAAAACATTTTAACAGCAAAAAAATATATAATAATTTATTCTTCCAAATCCTTGATAAAATGACATTCCAGGAAGATGAACCATCTTAGCCTGTGTTTTAAAGGATCACTGCCTCATAGATGAAAGGAGGTAATTCTGTTCTGTTACTTTTCAGCAACCACACTGAGATTCCTTGGGCACAGCTGCTATGTTCCAACCTAGAAGATTATTTTACCCAGAGAGGCTGTTGAATACATGTTAATGGAAATGGTTTTATTTTCAGCCAAATACATAAATATGTTCCCATTAAAAGTGTTGAAAATAAAGGAAAGTATAGTGAAGAAAAAATAAATCATGTGTGTCTACTCAATCTAATTTTAATGTCCATTTATCTACTTTTTTCTGTCTCCCCTTTTCCTCTTTCCTTTCTACCTTTTTGTCTTATTTCTCAAATTCTATGTGGTGTATAGAAAAATGATATTACACAGTTATGACCTGCTTTGTGCATGTAACACTAAATCATACCTTCCTTTCTATGCCAATAAATACAGATTTACATCATTATTTTAAAGGTAACAGATATTTTATTGGGTGAATTTTCTTCAATATATTTAATTAGTCCTATCCTGAAGTATTCTTATTTTGTTTACTTTTTTCCAAAGTATCAACATAGTAAAGAACATTGTAAAGTTGGTGATTTTCTAACTGTATATTTTAATAATAGACCACCTTGACACACATTTTTGAGTTTTTATTTTATCATGTTGATATTTAGAAAGTTTATATCAGTTCTACATTTCTGTGAACAAGCTATGAGAATGGCTTATAAAGCTTCCTTTCTATTGGTTCTAGTCTCAAAATTCTGCCATTTTTAATTTTCTTTTTGAGTGTCAAAGGTTGCTTTACTAACTAGGAAGATTCAAGAAAGATGGGAAGGACATTCTTTTTAAATTACATGTATTAGGGTGACATTGGCTAATGTAATTACATAGGTTTAAAGTGTATATTTCTCTAATACATCACCTGTATATTGCCTTGTGTGTTCACCACCTAAAGTCAAATCTCCTGTAATTTTTAATTAATGCTTTTTAGTAGATTTTAATGTTTACCTTTGGTTCATGATAAAGTTGAAATACTTTTATATCTATTTGCTCATTTGTATTCCAGATTTTATGAAGTATCTGCTCATCTCTTTACTTTTATTTTAACTGACTTATGTGAGTTATATACTAAGGATGTTCAAACTTCTTTATCTTATTTATTGCAAATTCTCCTTTCTAATGTTTCTTTTTTTTTTCCAATCTTGATTATGGCATCTTAGCCATTATATTTAGTTCTATAAGGTCATTTTCTCTTCATATTTTCTGATATTGGTATACCTTTTGAAATGCATTCAGTGCAATCTAATAGATGGTTTTCAAGGTACTTAGCAAGCTAGTGGGGAGTTACCGAGGAAACATCAGAAATACCAAGTGCTGACAGCTGCTCCTCTAATTGACTATCCCCAGCATGTTTCACAGCCTGCCAATATTTTTATTGATGGGGCTCAACTAAATAATCTATTTGCTTTCACTCCATTAACACATATATTTCCCACAACACCCCCATGATTTTGGTTACTATTATCATATCTTACATATGGAGAAATTAGGACATCGGAAGTTAAGACCTTTTACTAAGCTTGCCTAGTAGAAATTTGCTGAGCTGAGCTTTGAACCCAATCTGTCTTATTTCAGAGTTCTCCCTCTTAACCCCTTCAACATTACTACTTCCTGAATGAGTCTTGGCACTCTCTTTAATGAACTTCCCAGTAAGTCCCTTGTGTGACCCTGTGGTCAAGATGCATCCTTTTTGGAAGCTTGAACTGTTTATTTTAAATTTCACTCACTAGTATATGAACTTCATTTATGACCTTTTCCTGCAGAGAAAGATTGCATTTTAAAACTGCACTAATTTCCATGTTTCCAGCTACTCTTATAAGCGCTCTCTAAACTTGTCTGTCCTTCGACCATTGGGAATTGTCAAAAGGACACTTAATGCTGTTTAAGTAGAATGGCATTCTTTGATACACTCAAATTATTTATATAAAAAGTAGCTTTCCCCCTAAACTTTAACGGTATAGTACATTTTATTATGCTTTTGATTAATTAATAATAATGTGAGCAAGCCTTGGGCATATTTCTCATTATTTTGCTTCTGCGTCTTTCAGACATGGCATTTGCATGGTGTAAACAAACCCACTGCACTGTCAGTGGTGTAAAAGTACAGCATACACAGTCACCCACAGTACACGGTACCTGATAATGATAATAAATGACTATATTGCAGTTTTATGCATTTATTATACCATACAATTTATCATTATTTCAGTTACTCTTTCTACTTATTAAAAAAAAGTTTGCTGTAAACAGTATGCTGTGTTACCCTGGCAGCAGCCTCATCCATCTCAAGTTTTCTGTCTCTCTTGATCGCATCATGTTCTCTTGCACTAGATTTAGTCTCATGTTGTTTTGTGCAGTCCATGCTGTACAAACTCACAGCCTCGCAGCAATCGGTAGACCATACAGCCTAGGTGCGCAGTAGGCCATACCATCTAGGTTTCTATAAGAACACTCTATTATGTTCACAGAATGACAAAATCTACACATCTATACACCTAACTAGACACCTCTCAGAATGTATCCCTGTCAAGCGGTGTGTGACTGTATTACTGTTGTTGTTATAATTCTATTGTGGGGGTAGATTATTTAATAAAGATAGTCTCTGTTTGATGATCAAATATTTGCTATTATACAGGAAACCATTGTAAAATGTTTTTGTATTATAACTTCCTGTTAAAATTAGGTAAGTTAAAATTGGTATGTGTCTGTCTGTCTCTGTGTGTTTCATACGTGTCAATGAAATTAGGTTTAAGTTGTATTTTATGTGTGTGTTAAATAATTTGTTTATTAGTTTCTTCCTCATTTTAAGTTTTTAATGGATTTCACTAGTTATGGAGGAAGAAAATATTCTAAGTGAATTCATTGATTTGGAATTAAGATTTATAGAAATCACTGTGTTTCATAAACAATATTTCTAAAAGTGATTGCTAATCATCCTAAGACAAAAAAATTTGTCTTTTTATTATTAGAAATGGCTTGCCATGTTTTGCTCTGAATACAACACCTGGGGAATATCATCTGAGGGTGACTTTGGTTGTGGTGCCTTTAATTGCTTTTGCATTGAGCTGTATTCATGAATGTGCATTCATCAAAGAATGAAGAGCAATGTGACATTTTTAAGTTTTACTAAGTCAACTAGCATCCGTTGCCATAGCATTTAGAAATGAGGAAACCAGAAAAAGGCAGAGCTGTTTTTCATTATGTGTTGAAAGATGTCAGCAGGATTAAAGTGTCAGAGCAAATAGAAAAAGAAGGAAAAAAGATGAAGAGAGTAAATTACCTTGCAAATGGTTATTAATGAAGATTCAGAAAACAAAGCAACCAACATTTTTTTGGAAGGAGACAAGATATGAAAAATATGTATTTAAGGGAGGGATGTCTTTCTTATTTTTTAAAAGCATTTAAAATACCTAAACTTGCCCCTTCCTATGTAAAAAGAAAAGTAATCTCTATACACCTAATTTGGGAAGACTCCTCTACTAGGGAGTGGATAAGGCTGATTTTCTGCCTTCAGATGGAAAAAAAATCTGAGAATAATTTTCTGCCCTTAAAATAGCCTTTGAGTGAAATTAATATTCAAGCATGTACTTGATAATTAGGTCTGAAACTTTGTAAACATGTATAATATTCAAAAAGAAAGATCCAGTGTTATTTAAATATGGTGTCTTCACAACCTGACCTCATAATTCCTTGATTTCTCAGTGCCTATGAGTTTTGATAATGATACAATATTAATGGTATAAACAGGCACACATTTGGTGTCATCACTATTCCAATATCTCCCTCTTCCAAAATAATTTCTGAAATTTTCTTCCCTGATCTCTACTTACTATTTTGAGGTGTCTCTTTTCTCAGAAGCGGAATCTTGTCCTCAGTTTATCAACAACCCAGAGACTTGACCTTCCATATTTCTACTTGACTTCAGAATCTCCATGATCTTAACTTTCTATCATAACTGCCCCTGGATCCCTCAGTCTTCTTCCTAATCTCTGATCACTGTTGGAGAAAGCTAACAAAAGAGGCTACATTGCAAGTCCAAGATACCAAAGCCCACACAGGTCTGCATTGCTACTAAACTAACTGGCATTTCCCAATTTCAATATTTTCCCTTTCAAATGTTTTCAAGCCTCCTTAATTTTAGCCTAAATTCCATATGCATTCTGAGCGTATTCTATATTCTTGCTATATACATTGAGTGGCCAGATTATTATGACCGGCCAGATTATTATGACCACCCCATCAGTACTTCGTTGGGCCACCTTTTGCCTTCAATACTGCAGCGATTCTTCTTGGCATTGACTCCACGAGATGTTGAAAGGTGATGTGAGGAATCTGACACCATGCCTGATGAATAGCACTGTCCAGTTCTGTGAGATTTGATGGTTGTGGAACCAGCTGCCTGATGGCTCTTTTAACTTCATCCCACAAATGCTCAATTGGATTGAGATCTGGTGATTGTGGGGGTCACCTAAGCAAGGTAAAGTCTCCCTCATGTTCTTGAAACCACTCCTGCACAATGCGAGCACCGTGGCATGGCGCATTGTCTTGTTGGAAGAAGTCATCTCCATTGAGATACACCATCAACATGATTGGATGAACTTGATCAGCAAGGATACTTAGGTATGTTGTGCTATTCAGACGTTTATAATGATCTGGCCCTCTAGCAACTTCAGCACAAAATTATAGCTAATCTGCCTACAAACATCAGGTGGTCATAATAATCTGGCCACTCAGTGTATTAATGTTAAATAAAATGGTGTCCCTCAACTTCTCTGAGTCACCTAAAAATGTATCTTGTTTGTCACTCACTTTTTTTTTTCATTTTCCATCTCTCTAAATGAACACCAGACCTTCCATCCAGCTCTTAATTTCATCTTCTTTCTATGTCAAAGTGGAACTAGGAATCCATTCAATATTACTATAAGACTTTTTTCAAGAAACCTTAGCCATTTTAAATTATCTCTTTAATATCATGGTTCTGATGGAACCAGGAATTAATAACTACCCAAAGCCAAATGGTTTTTTTCTTTGTTGTTGTTTTTTTTTTTAGTAAATACTGAGCTAAAATAAACAATAAGTAAGGAAACAAACCTCTCCTCAGTGGAGATTCTAATTGGAATGGTGATCCCGTATCTTTTGTCTTTTATAATTAACAAATAGTAGCTCACATGAATTGTTCAAACCTTTTACTGAAATAATACATCAATTAGAACATTGTTCACATACAAAAACCTCTCATGATAGAAATATGCTTCATTTTTTTCCTACAATTAGAAAAAAAATGAAATTGAGAAAGGGATTTCCCCTAGACCAAAGGGGGAAAATGTGCCCCCAAATAGATTAAAATAAACTTTCCTCTTGGAATTTAGTGTTAATCTCAGTGAAGCTTATTGTCAATAATAAAGTTTTTCAAATGCAGCAAATGTGATTATGGAATGATGACGCAGCCAAGTCTTTATTTGCCATGTCAATATTAAGATAGGAGAATCTCTGAGATGCAAATGTCAGACTCAGATGACATGGTGACTCACAAGGCAGAATTTTTTTTTTTTTTAAACAGACTACTAGTAACTTTTGCCAAACTGCCCGAGGCACTTCCCCATCTGTATGTGTAACATGCATTCAGCTATTGTAAAGTTTCTCTTCACAGTCCTGGGAAGTGCTATGACAGTAATGAGGAAGATTGATAGCAGACTTCATGCCTCTTTGTTAATCACATTAAGAACGCTGCTTTGTACTCTCTCATGTTGTGTGTGGAACCATATATGCCCACCACACTGTATTGAAAACTTTCATCCTATTACCCATCTGCTGCCAGTAAATGATCAGTTTAAATGCAAAAGTGGGTAATGGGGATGTGACATTCAAAGATTTGCCAAGCACACCATGTTTCTAGTCCTCATGCTTCGAATCACCTTTCAGGAAATGAGAGAACCTAACACATACCACACTTTGAAATGTTTCTTTAGGGGATCTAAATAATATTTTACATAACTTGAGTTATGTGATAATGACAAGCATATCTCCAAACATTACGATTGGTCATTTTAAACACATTGATTTCACATAGCATCTGTTACTTGTTTTCATCATAGAGTTTATGATGAAATTCAGTTCTAGAATTTGGAATGTATGAAAACATGTTTTACTTCCATTTAGCTGGAAGAGTTTCTTATATCAGACTCCAACCTCAACAGAGATAAATAAAAGCCCTTAGATGTTGCAGCAATAGGAACAACTAGTGGTGAGTACATTTAATCAGGTAGGGAGATCAATTTTATCTTTTCAATTACTTCTGAAAATCAGCATATTTTAAAGAGGAAGTTGCATTAACACAATTAACCATTTATTTTCCCTTTTAATTACTTCCATGGATTAATTTGTAAATATTCTAATCAGTTTTTCTCTGGTGTCATAAGGTAAGGGCAATACCAAACTTATTTTTCTGAATAAAAAAGACTATTTGGATAATAGATTTTTTTCAATGTTCTTGGAAGTAATAAGTAATAATAAAATAATTCTACAACAAAGATACAATCAGCCATACCAATACATTGTTTATCGGGAATATTTCACAAAGACTAGACCTATCTCTACATTGAAGGAAAATTATTAAGTTTACTAGAATAGTTGCCATCTTTCCACAAAGTGGGATGACCATTTGGAACTGGTAAACAGCATAGCACAATTGTCACGTGGAAGGTATCAGTAAGCAAAGTATCTGGGTCAAATCCTGGCTACATCCCTTTTCAGGTATGTGATCTTGAGTGAGTTATTTCCTCTGTAAAATGATGCTAAAAGTTGTGCATGACTCTTAGGACTGTTATAAATATTAAATACACAAGTCAGAAAGACTTTACTTCTGTACATGTACTATCCTGTTTAAAATTTTATGAATAAAACTGTACCAGACTCTAGGTGAGTCGTGATGGAACCCTAAAAACAACTTTGGTAGAATGATAGAATATCCTTGGAAGAGATCCCCAGCTCTGGAGAAGCATAACCTAAGAGAAAGAGCCTATGTCAAGAAGGAGAATCAAGCCCTTCTTAATGTATGCAAATGCCTCACTGACTACCTTACTGGTGAGCATTTTCCATATATGGCTAACTTTCTCCTTTGAGACTACAACCAGGCTTCACTCTTTATCCTAACAGGGATGGGTGTGTTCTCAATGAAATGCAACCCAATTTAAACTTGGATGGAAGGAAATCATATCAGAAAACACAATATATGTATGTTAATAAAAGATCAATCAATTTTATATGTAAGAAACCAAACTATTTTAGATAAGGTACTTCACTCTTTCTTTCTTTTAGAATAGATAACAAAGAGTTAACACTATTGTTCTCTAAGAATTTAGAAACAGGGCCATTATATCACCAATGAGTACTTCCAAATAGTTGTCTGAAAGTCAATAAAATTTAAGTACAGACTTCAAAGAGGCAGTAATTGCTAACCAATACTTTGATGTAGAATCTCAACTATTATAGCAGTAAATAATCCTCCTTCCTATTATGGCAATTTAGTGCATGACCCTCTTAGTGATATTTTCATAATTAAGAGTGAATGCAATAGTCTTTGTATCTAAAAACACTTTTGATAGGTACATTGAACTACGTACATACTTACTTTCATTATAAGCTTGGCCCCAAAAATTAGGTCAGAAAAAAATAACAGAGTTGAATTTAGGGTGCTTGGCAAACTAATATTATTGTTTAGGAATAATAGAAGTTTGACAATGAAGAGAAGACACTAAAGACAAAGCAACATTTGGAGAGG
>NW_005369942.1:2384091-2386248 GCF_000412655.1 Myotis brandtii | reverse complement strand
TATCAGGGTAAAAAAACAATGGTTTTAACAGATGGAAAAAACAAAAAATAAAAAAGTAATATTATTATGATCATATTACTAATACTGTACTATGACCAAGTTAATACTAAAACTTTACTGTAACAAATGACAGTATACATAGGATAAGACATAGGCTGAGAAAATGTATTATAGCACAACTGTATTTTTAAAAGTTATTAAAAATCTTTTAAAGAATATTATTAGGCAATACACAGAAGATAAAAATATGAATGACTGGTCAACAGATAAAAATATTTTTAAAGATGGCAAGCATTTGGGAAAACTCTTATGTGACATGTCTATAACTACTTTTGCAAGGAAGTATGTAGTATCTATTCTAACTAAAATTTATACCTTTTAATCTAGGGATTCTAATTCAATTGCCATATTGTTTGCAAAAGTTACATCGTAAGATAAGTAAGTGATACTTCATTATTACAAATGGATTACTCTATATAGTACTAAAATATACAATTTATGAAGCCATATTAATAATGAGGCTATAAAGCTTAATAGGAAGAAAATAATGTTAAAGATTAAAATAAATTTAAATAATTTCCTGGAAGTAAATTTTCAGATGATTTTAACATAACCTATTTGGGGGAGGTTCTTTTAAAACCTTGATTAAGTTCTTATCTTGTAGCATGTATGGATCCATAACTTTATACATTCTAGACATTCATTAAAAATAAAGTTGTTAAATTTTGGAGTGGCCACCTGTAGAATAGAAATAGATGTAGAGTTTCAAATATATAGAAGAAAAGAAAACAAAAACATTAATCTAGATCAATCCAGAATAGGTTAAAGAAGGAAATTTTTTTAAAAAGAAAGAAATTATAAGCGAAAGAGCAAACAAATGAATAAAATGCAATAATAACAGTTGTTATGCAACTATAATTTTGAATATCTTAAATTGCTTACTAAAAAAAAACAATGAAGTAAGAAACTTCTATTCAATGAAACAATGAAGTTGCAAACATCTATTAATTAAGTATAAAAAGAACTGTTGATATCTGACGTATGTTGGTAGAGACTGCAGGACTGGCACCATTATAGTTTAGTAGAAAGACAAACGGGCCTTTTGTCCTGGCTCTGACACGTATTTACTTAACACATACAATTCAAGAAATACATTTGAACCCACATGAATCTCAACTGTGGGGTGATAACAGCAACCTTCCCTCGTGTTTAGAATAAATTTCAGATTGTACATCATGACAAATGAGGCCTTTATGGCTTTTCATGTGGCTTCTATTGGGTCATATCCACCACTTTCTGTCCCAGTGACACCTGTGTTTTCCCCAGAAAAACTATGTGTAATTATCCCCACATCCTCTCCACTGTGGATTTCAGGACTCCTATGTCCACCCAACTTCTTTAAGGGAAACTACAACACCTGCTGAAGAAAGAGAACCATGAAGAGTGGGACCACTCATTTTTCCAAAGAGAAGTACATAGATCAGCAAATCTGCTCATGTCTTAAACAGGGAACTATGCCTAAGAAGGAAAATAGCAACATGCTATCAATCATATATTATTTCTCCAGAATTTGGATGAAAAATGTTAAGATAGGTACATAGTAGCGGAAGTAGATAGTAAGAAACAGAGATAAAGAGAAGAGGATGATCATATTAAGAAAACTAGAAAGAGTTCATTTCCTTTCACTTAATTAAAACTAAAAAACTAGAGTTAATTGTACTCTCTCATATCCTATTGGAAACAGATGTTTTAGAACTCGCATTTGAAAAGAAAAGTGTAGATAATATAAAAATATAATGAATAGAGTTGACAGGCTAAATTGTTCTTTTTCTTTTGAATTACTTCTTTAAGAAGAAAATATGTGATTTTTAAGGAGAAAGTATGTTTTAATTAGAAATTTTCTCAAGCTAGAGAAATTACTTAGAAATCCTATTTACCTAAAAACAAAAGAACCTTTCCACATTTACCAGTATGATTCTCTTGTGGGTTGTTCTGAAGGTTTTAATAATGTGTTGATTTTATAAACTGAGGTTTAACTGCACTAACTTAATTTTTTCCTCAATTTTTGCCTCAAATTTGATTCTCCCATTTCCTGATAGAATAATGGAAATTTGGCTCTTCATACATATGACTTCTAAGTGAGAATTTTATGGCGGG
>NW_005369942.1:2357359-2383219 GCF_000412655.1 Myotis brandtii | reverse complement strand
ATGAAAATAATGGATTACAAGAAATACAAATTATTATTAAAAATAAAATAAAATAATTCTTTACTTAAGAGTACGAGCATGTCTTTTGTGCCTAAAGGGAAATTAGACTTTAGCATAAATCTAGTTTTTCCTTGGAATTAGCAGCTTAAAAAAACCAAGGGATACCCAAAAACACAATATAGAAGTTAACTCAGCTAATATTTTATGATATGTTTTACTTTGTTAAATATGCTAGAACTTCTCTAAGTCAATGGTGGTGGTGTAGCAGCTGCAGTGGTGGTGGTGGGAATATTGGTCTGATAGTTCAGAGCAGATTCCATTCCCATGGATATGAAAATAGAAAGCAAAGGAGGCAGGAAGCAGCAGTGAATGCAACAGTTAAAACACAGCTTGTCATGAAAAGGAGACTGGGAGGGGGTGAGGGAGAGAAAAAACTAGAGAAGACAGGTCATGTAAACCATGAGCCAGGAAGTGAATTCTTTAAAATGATACTTTCCAGAAGCAAATTCTTAGAAATGTAGGTCTTTCCTTCCCCTGCCCCCTTATGCTATTACTGTTGGAATGAGGAATACTTGGGGACCGGATGAGAAAAGGTCAGAAGTCACCCAATTGTAGTTTTATGCAGGATATAATGGCTCTGCTTCAGTTTTAACATTAACCGCCATAAGCCAATGAAAGACAATTCTCCTTCTTATGAACCACCATTTCCAGAGTTATATTGTGTGGGAAATTAATCTCATCTTAATGCCTTGGTTTCTGTTTTTTTTAATTCTCCTTTTAGTTTAGAGTTGCTGGGAGGAGGTGAGAGGGGGCTGTGGAGTCGGGGCATGGGAAGTTGTTAGGCACAGCTGCTGCTTGGTCTAAGCTAAGGGAATCAAAGTGACTTAATAATTTCCATTATCTGAAGAAGTTGGTCTGTTTTTTTATCTCAGTGTCTACGAAAAAATAATTTTGAGCCAGTAGGCATAAAATCTTTCAATTTTTAAAACCTAACATGTGCTAATCCAGAGTTCAGGTTAGCTTCAAGACCTTAGGGGCAAGATTGAAAAGTGCATGTTTACTAGTATACCATTGTACATATACACAAACATATATTGCATTCTTTTCAGTAATGAAAATCATGTGTCAGGCATATAGCTGACAGATAAACTTTAGTGTTAAGAAGAAATTAATGAAATACATGTTTTATTCCCAGCAGTATTTATGTATGTATGTATGTATGTATGTATTTGCAATTGCCATAAGCCAACAATTCACCAGCATGCAAGCCTAGGAAGCTACCGCCATGAACCAAGCAGCTTGAGTTAGGATATTAGAAATATTTAAAACTATAAAATATTTTAGAAAAAAAGTGGGGACAGGAGGAGGGAAAATGCCCCTTTTATATTAGCCTCAATGATGCCTCACTGTATCCACTGCACTTGAAAGTGAAAATATGTGCTTGCACAAGTTGCACAACCTCTTAATGTAAGTTTTATCATAGCAAATTCCCTTCACTTTGAAATTCCCGTAGTGTGACTGATTTTACCCATTAGATAAAATACGTTACAATTTCAGGCACTTGACATACAACTATGTCAAATGTACAGTGTATAAATTAAATGCTTGTCTGTGTGTTCAAGAGGAAAAACACCTGCTCAAGGGATTATTAACATCCTTTTAAAAGAAAATGTTTGTTCTTTGCTTTGGATTTATACTATCTTAAAAATCTTCTATAGAAATACATAATCAAAGGGAATAAATGCTAGATAAATAAAATTATTCATATACCCAGAGGACATTTTGCTCTTTGCATCATGTGGGTGAAAAAGAACCAGGTACTAAACCTGACACACTCTGGGGAAGCCAGCAGGGGGGCAGATAAACTTTAGTGTTAAGAAGAAATTAATGAAATACATGTTTTATTTCCAGCAGTATTTATGTATGTATGTATGTATGTATGTATTTGCAATTGCCATAAGCCAACAATTCACCAGCATGCAAGCCTAGGAAGCCAGCAGGGGGAACCTACAAACTCAGATTCCGAGAGTAACCATATAGGATGTTCTGAACATGAAACTTCCTAACTAAAAGCGATTCCTGATGGGTAGTCTTATCTTAGGCCTGTAGCTTCCTTGGCAAAGGTCAGTCTTAACCTTAACTGCGCCTGGGTATTGTCTTTTTGCATCTCAGATAACATACCTTTGGAATGTCAGAGTCATCCCCTTTTCCAGATCCCTTAGCGTATACTCACCGCACCAGAGCGGGAGACCACAGAACCCCTCACTGTTATCTTGTTCCTGACATACCATCTCTATGTGCTTTAAATGTTAATTGTTAACTATCCTGTCCACACCAATGTAAAAGAAGTATGTGTCTCTCCCTTTTACTCTTCACCTAATCTCATAATTTTTTTAAAATATATTTTATTGATTTTTTACAGAGAGGAAGGGAGAGGGATAGAGTTAGAAACATCGATGAGAGAGAAACATCGATCAGCTGCCTCCTGCACACCCCCTACTGGGGATGTGCCCACAACCAAGGTGCATGCCCTTGACCGGAATCGAACCTGGGACCCTTCAGTCTGCAGGCTGACGCTCTATCCACTGAGTCAAACCAGCTAGGGCTCAGAAATTTTTTTTTTTTGCCTTGGTTTCTCCCACCTCTTAATCAGTCACCAGTGGATATCATGTAACCCTCCTAACACCTCCGCCTTTGCTTCTTCTTTATAAAATAAGCTGTAAAACTGCCATTCTCCGGAGCATTTTTCTGGATCCATCGGAATGTTGCTTCTGGCAATTGTCATCAGTTTGGCTCAAATAAACTCTTTAAAATTCTCTGCAGGTTTTACATTTCTTTCATTGGCAATGGTTAGATTCTATATTTTAACATAAGTTGTTATTCAGTGGTGGTATCTTTAAAGCAAAGTCTCTACCCTAAACACTAAATTGCTCAGACTTTTAGGAACAATTTTTAGTAATTCAACACTCATTTATTATGTTTAATAAATTGCATCCCACCTGGGCTTTGTTTCAGACTGCCCAGAGAGATTCCAGAAATATGAATATCCAAATAAAATAAATATAAGATCCAATACAAATATTATTTTGCAAAATATAACTTTACTAAGTTTCTTTCAAATATTGACCATTAATTTATCATTTCAAAGTAAATTTTATTAAAAGAACACATATGATCTTGAATTTCTTCAACTGTAGGATTATACAGAAACTGGAGGCCCAGTGCACAAAATTTGTGCAAGTGGGAGGGGGGTGTCCCTCAGTCCAGCCTGTACCATCTCCAATCTGGGATCCCTCTCACAATCCAGGACTGCTGGCTCCCAACCGCTTGCCTGCCTGCCTGCCTGATTGCCCCTAACTGCTTCTGCCTGCCAGCCTGATCACCCCCTAAACACTCCCCTGCCAGCCTAATTGACACCTAACTGCTCCCCTGCTAGCCCAATTGCCCCTAACTGCCCTCCCCTGCCGGCCTAGTCACCCCTAACTGCCCTCCCCTGCCAGCCTGTCACCCCCAACTGCCCTCCCCTGCTGGCCTGGTCACCCACAACTGCCTGCCCCTGCAAGCCTGGGTCCCCCCCAACTGCCTTGCCCTGCTGGCCTGATCGCCCACAACTGCCTTCCCCTGCCGGCCATCTTTGACCACATGGGGGCGGCCATCTTGTGTGTTGGAGTGATTGTCATTTTGCATATTACCTCTATTATATAGGATAATTTCTACTCTATATTTACTAACAGCATGCTCTTTCAGGACCACATTGTATGGGAGGAAAAACACCTTTTTCCTTCTATCTTTCTAGGTTCTTGGCTGGATTTTTGTAACAAAAGACAAATTAACAAAAGGAAAGCATATTTTTAAATATAAGTTTTATGTGACACAGGACCTTCATAAGGGAATGAAGACCTGAAGAAATGGTCAAACCTGAACATTTTTATGTCAGGTTTGATGACAAGTGGAAAGTTGGGGGAAAATGTGACATCCTATATAATAAAGAGGTAATATGCAAATTAACCAACACACAAGAAGGCCGCCCCCATGTGGTCAAAGATGGCTGCCCCGGCCAGCAGGGGAGGGCAGTTAGGTGCGATCAAGCTGGCAGGGGAGGGCAATTAGGGGCAATCAGGCCAGCAGGGGAGGGCAGTTAGGGGTGACCAGGCTGGCAAGGGAGGGAAGTTAGGGGTGATCGGGCCGGCAGGGGAGGGCAGTTAGGGGCAACCAAGCTGGTGAGGGAGGGCAGTTAGGAGTGACTGGGCCAGCAGGGGAGGGAAGTTGGGAGTGACCCGGCCTGCAGGGGAGGACAGTTAGGGGCAACCAGGCCAGCAGGGGAGGGCAGTTGGGGGTGACCAGGCCAGCAGAGGAGGGCAGTTGGGGGCGACCAGGCTGGCAGGGGAGGGCAGTTAGGGGCAATCGGACCAGCAGGGGAGCAGTTAGGTGTCGATCAGGCTGTCAAGGGAGTGGTTAGGGGGTGATCAGGCTGGCAGGCAGAAGCAGTTAGGGGCAATCAGGCAGGCAGGCAGGCAAGCGGTTGGGAGCCAGCAGTCATGGATAGTGAGAGGGATCCCAGATTGGATAGGCTGGCTGGGCTGAGGGACACACACCCTCCCCCCGTGCACGAATTTTGTGCACCAGGCCTCTAGTAAGACTATAAAGGTAGGAGCTAAGTGTAATACCAGGGGTCACTTAGCAAGGCTGGTGGGTTCAGATTCCTCCCCGTGTCCCTCAGTCTTTGGAGGAAAGGATGCTCCTTTCCTTTGGGCATAGAAGGATATCTCACACATAAGGGTCCTATGATCTATTCCAGGGTAGAAGTTCAGGGAAGTCCTTCCAGTACCTGGCTGTTCTCAATTTCCTTCAGCTTAAAATATTTAATATGCCACCGTGACATATCTGGGGGTAGTGTGTCCTGAACCCCATCAATGTCCCCGTGGAAACTGCTGGTGTGTGAATTTCAGAAAATAAAAGTTAATTAGACAACTAGTGACATTGACCTCATTAAAATACCTGAGTATTTGTCACAGAAAGCGATACCTCAGTGAGTTCATCAGAGCACAAAACAGAGATAGCGTTACCTTAATTGGATCCAAGTAACTGTGAAGGACAAATTTCAGTGGATGTCATTTATGAGAAATCTGGATGTTGTAAGAAGGATTAGACTTGGGCACTGAACCAAATAGTCTAAAAGTTGTGAAAATTGGAAACAGGAATTATGTTATTAGAATATGTTAGTGAGCATAACGTAATGCCCATGTGGACGTAAGTGTTTCCCCAGTATTCTCTGGGGTGTCTGCCTCACCTGCATATCTCTACAGTTGTTATAAAAATAGTCTGTCAATGGTTAAAGCAGACTGAGAAATAGCAGCCCTGACTCCTCTGGCTCATTTTCCAATTACCTTTGTGCACCAGGGAATGACGCTTGCTTTTAACTCAGTGGCTGTACAACAAACATATTCCTCATGGAAAACACGTGTTGGAGGTCATATTTCCTCATCTCAGCATGTGTCAGTCCTCTTGGAAAAACAGAAGAAAATGAAAGCAATTATTTCACCCCAGTTAATTTGTGAGTATCTTCAATAAGGCTTGAATTTCAAATTATACTTGTGTGAAGAATAAATAGACCCACACGTGAGAAGTTTGAGCTGGAAAGAAGAGAGAAAGAGGGAGAGAGGAAACACAACGGTTCCATTTTTGGTTTTAGGTAAATGAAAACAATATCATGCATGGTTTAAGAAAATAAGCTGCTTTTTTGGAACCGGACTCATTGTTGGGCAGGCTGCAAAACAATGTACTGATTGAGAAGTTTATACTTAAGTAACTAGACCTGAAGCAAAGCACTGCCCAGAAAGGGAGACATTTCTGAGCCATCTACTGCAGATACCCTCCCAGGTGGACTTGCCTTTCTTTCCTAACCAACT
Source organism: Myotis brandtii (assembly GCF_000412655.1). Taxonomy (NCBI): domain Eukaryota; kingdom Metazoa; phylum Chordata; class Mammalia; order Chiroptera; family Vespertilionidae; genus Myotis; species Myotis brandtii. Next base: position 2,377,310 of record NW_005369942.1, on the reverse strand, counting down.
GTTCTTCTATTTTCCTTTCAATGTTGTTTCACTTACTGAGTGGCCATTCCATGGCAAAGCCCATCCTAAGCCTTGCTTGATAAAGAATGGTAAATGGAAATCTTGGTCTGAAGGAATTTATACTCTACTTGGGAAAATAAGCGCACATGAAGAAATACGTGAATGTTCATTGAGTCCCTGTGGTATTTCAATCGCATATTTACACAAACTGTCTAACTTGTGCACTGTGAACATGCTTTGAGGTAAATGCTATGGAGACACATATTTTGAACATAAGGACAATAAAGTTCAAAGAGGCCCGTAGTCCTACTACTAATGAGCGCCAGGCCTAGGATTTGAATCGGAGGATTCGCTCTCCACGCCACAGTTCTTGGTTGTGTACCAAGCCCTTGGCCTCTGCTCTTCTTCTCTCCATCTAACTTCTTTTGCTACGTTTCTCACTCAGTCCTTCCGCAATGAGGGATGATCTCAAGAATGGCAGAAGGGTGCTTGTGATGGCCCCTGCAGTAAGCTCAGAGGAATAAGTGAAGCAGATTTTCACATGAGCCCCAAAGGGACAGAGATAGAGTCCCTGTGGGTCAAGATAAAGTTCAAAAGGCACTTCCCTCAAATAAAGTGTATAAAGACATTGCCTTGGCACAGACTTAGCTTGCATGGCCTTTCTTTGAAATACAATAAAAGATAGTCAGGTGAGCCCTAGCCAGTTTTGCTCAGTGGATAGAGCATTGGCCTGTGGACTGAAAGGTTCCCAGCTCATTCCAGTCAAGGTCACATGCCTCAGTTGCAGGCTCATTCTGATCCCCTGCCCTGGTTGGGCTTCTGTGGGAGGCAACTAACCGATGTGTCTCTCTCACATTGATGTCTTGCTCTGCCCCTTCCCTTCCACTCTCTCTAAAAATCAATGGGGAAAATATCCTCAGGTGAGAATTAACAACAACAACAAAAAGATAGGTGAAATTAAAGAGAGTCAAAGGCTCAAGTTCTTAATGTTATTTATTAGTTTATTGCATTTCTACTTAGCATATTATGTATGAATGTACTGACTAAATGAATATTCAGTAAGCAAAGAGGAAGGAAACAAGAGCTTCAAATTTAATTTCTGTTATGTGCTGGTAGCATTAAACCTTCCAAATGATAGCAACATCTGATTTTTGTTAATATAAAGTAAGATTTTTATCATCTATTGGCCCTACCTGATATTAGGTTTATTGTACTGGACTTACTTGTATTTGAAGTCACAAGATATCTGTTCAATTCTGGCTCTTTTTATAATAAGTGTGTGATTTGGGACAAGATATTTTAATCACTATAATCTCAGTTTCAGTGGTTGAAAAGTGGGGATGGAATATAAATCTTACAAACTAACACAAATATTAAGTGAGGAAAGGTGAGTAAAAATTCCTAGCTTAATAACCTTGGACCTAGACCTTAGTAAATGTCACATGACACTGGTAGTTGTTTGCCCAGTCAGAAGGCCTTGGGATTCAGTCCTTCTGCCATCTTTATTACTGCTCATTTGCTGAGGTTACATCATGACTACTTAGATCAGGGGTCCTCAAACTACGGCCCGCGGGCCACATGCAAATACAAATATTGTATTTGTTCCCGTTTTGTTTTTTTACTTCAAAATAAGATATGTGCAGTGTGCATAGGAATTTGTTCATAGTTTTTTTTTAAACTATAGTCCGGCCCTCCAACGGTCTGAGGGACAGTGAACTGGCCCCCTGTTTAAAAAGTTTGAGGACCCCTGGCTTAGATAGTTTATGTAGAGTGAGCTCAATGAAATCCAGCACAAGAAGGGAGAGGGGAAGGAAGATGTATGAGCTGGCACTGTACTGCCACGAGTAATGTGGTGAGTGCTGAAAAACAGCAGGAGCACAGAACAGTCCACAACAGACAGAGAGAGTGGACCGATTAGGCAAAACGTAGGTGGTAACTCCAAGCATAAAGAGCAGACATGCAAAGGAAGAAACCATGTAAGGATGGAGTCTGTATTCTGAAATCAGTATCACTATCCTAATCAATCTTAATTCCCATCAGTTCATAAATTTAGTTCAGGTCCTCTGCTGCTTGGCAATGTGCTGTGAACTGAATGTCTGTGCCCTTCCCCCCAAATTCCTGTTGAAGCCCTAACCCACAATGTGATAGGTAATCCTCATTTTTTTAAAAATTAAAGGAACAAAGTTGTGGATATTAGACTAGCTTTAGGTTGAGATCAGGCCATTCTGTCTTTATATGCTATCAAGTAGAGAGTCTGTATATTTATTTTGGAAGGAAGGTATTTTAGTGATTATCAGGGTGCCAAATGCTCCCATTACTAATCAAGGTTTCTCTCTCTTTTTTTAATGCTTTTGTTAAAACCATAACGAGCAGAATATGTAAAATTAAATTATAATATCATGAACTTCTACATTTAAAATGTTGAAATGTTACTTAAATGTTACTTGATTTTCATACCTCTACCTTTTATATATCATTCAATGTCTTATATTAATACAGATAATAAGTATATTTTTTGTATTCTATATGTGGCAGAACATGTCTTAGAGGCATTAATTATCACCATCACCACAATGATTTGAGGTAGATATTATCTATACTAATAAAAAGCTAATATGCTAATGGTCAATACGCCATAACGGTAATGACCAGGTCATTAGCATGTGAGCTGGGGCATTGCTCCAGAGACAGGGCGGGAGCAAGGAGGCGCCTGGAGTAGGCGGGACCCTCCCGTGCCGGGGAGGGTGGGGGTGAGAGCCCATAGCGCCCGCCTCACCATTCCTTTACCACCCACCGCTCGCACTCTGAGCGCCCACCTGCCAGGGGAAGGAGCACAGCGCAGCAGGCAGGAGGCTTCCACACTCTCCTCCAGCGCCATGATGGGGCGGAGCCTCTGCGTTGCTCCAGAGACAGGGCAGAAGTGGGGAGGCACCCAGAGAAAACGGGACCAGCCCGAGGCGACTCAGGACTGAGGGCAGGGCTTGAAGCGGCCAGAGAAGGCCAGAGGGTTTGGGGACTGGGCCAGGAGCGCTAGAGCTCTGCATGGACAGGTTCGGGTGTCAAGGCAGGGCTGCAGGTGGGTGGGCCATGCTGCGCCATTTTGAATCGCGCTCTGGGCTCCTAGTTGTCCTATAACAGAGGCTGAGAGTAATTAAGTATCTTGACTAAGCTATTGAGGCAACTAAACCTTGGAGCTGGAATATTAAACAATGCTGCCAACTCCAGGAACCAGGCCCTTTCATGTAAAAGTAACTTCTAATGATTTTGTTTGGCTCTGTTAATTTCAAATGGTCTCCTTTTCATGCTCTGAGTACATTTTCAGTAGAGAATTTAACCTCAGCGAATTCTTGGAATGCATGGTGGCAATAGAAGAAAAAAGTTAGGACAAAAAATAGGCTAGGTGTAAACACAGGAATACTATCATCTTACCATTTACAGAATATACTAAGTGTTTTGGTTATAAGAGTGATGTTTTCTTTCTAAGTTTGTCATTTAATTTATCTGTTTTGAGGAGTAATATTTAGGTTAATGCAGGTTGCTACTTTCATTTTTCTAAATATCAGTTACTTACCTCTCTACAGAATATTAATTTTAACATCTCTTTTGTTCATAGATTTCCTTTTATCTTAAAGTAAGTTCAGTTTGGGGAACTATCTAGAGCAGGGGTGGGCAAACTTTTTGACTCGAGGGCCACAATGGGTTCTTAAACTGGACCGGAGGGCCGGAACAAAAGCATGGATGGAGTGTTTGTGTGAACTAATATAAATTCAAAGTAAACATCATTACATAAAAGGGTACGGTCTTTTTTTTTTTTTTTTTTTTAGTTTTATTCATTTCAAATGGGCCGGATCCGGCCCGCGGGCCATAGTTTGCCCACGGCTGATCTAGAGGTAGGTCCTGGCACCTTGCATATATCAATTCTTAATTTTTTTAAAAGGGATGAGAAAAAAGAAGAGTATCAAGTATAAAATATACTTTGGGGGAATGTGTGTATTTAAACAGAAAGAAAATAAAACTATTATTTCTTTCTAGATCTATTTCTGAAAGTAACTAGAAATGGTGACTATAATCCAGACTTCAGGAGAAGACATATCATATATTTTCCAATGACTCCAGTGTCTTAGCTGCTACTTTCATAGGAAGGAAATTTTTTTTGGGGGGGGGGGCAGGGGGAGGATTTGACAGCAAATAGTACTATGGAAACAATGTAACAAGAAAGAATGGCGGCATGGGCTGAGGAGGTGGCATTGCAAGCAAAGACTGGAGTAAGGGCTTGAAGAACATTCTAGAAAGACAGAACAGCTGGTACAAAAGCAGGAATGTGATTAGTGTGTTTGCAGAATAGAAAGGAAGCCAGTATGGCTGAGACAAGTTTAAAGGGACATGGGTGGCCAGATTGTTTACAGGTTTTTATACATAGAAGGACACGATATAACATAAGATTATAAGGGTTACCCTGGCTGCTCTTTGAGTAGAAGGACAAGAATGGAACCAGAGAGACAAAATAAGGAGGTTATTGCAATAATTCAATAGAGAAACACTGGTGGCTTTGACCAAAATGGTAGCAATGGAGTCAGTGAGAAGTGGTTGGATTCTGTATGTATTTTGAAGGTAAAATCAACACAACTGCTGATGCACTGGATGTGCGGTGTGAGAGAAAGGGAAGTCAGTAATGATTCCCATAACTGGCCTGGGGGACTAGAAGGCTAGAGTTGCTATTCATTGCGGTTAGTGGGTGCAGATTGGGAATTTTGTTTTGGACACAGTATGCTTGGGATGCCTATCAGACAAACACAAGGACATGCTGAGTTGGCAGCTAGAAATATGCAGGTAGAGTTTAGGAGATGTGAATGTGGGTGTTATCATCATATGGATGGTACTTAAATCCAGGAGATTTAGATAAGATCGAGGGAGTCAGTGTAGACAGAGATGAAAAGAAATCCAAAGATGGGCCTCTGGCGCACTTCCACTTTGAGAGAGAGGGAGATGAGGAAAATCCGCAGTCTTTCCAAAGATGGGCCTCTGGCGCACTTCCACTTTGAGAGGGAGATGAGGAAAATCCGCAGTCTAGCCTGGGAAGTAGCTGCCAGTGTGCAGGAGGGAAACCAGGAGAATGTAGTTTGCTGGACTTCAGTGGAAAACAGGATGTCAGGCTGTATTCTTCTTCTGAATAATTATATCTGAAGTAAATACTTGATACCTATATCATCTTATAATTTGTGGATATTCAACTATGCCTTGTCTGTAAAATAATGATATTTTTGCATAGTCTTATCTTATCAAACATGATCAGGTCAGAATTAAATAAGAAATACTGGGAAGCGGCATTTCTTGCTGAACTACTTATTGAAGAAATAAACAAAATTATCAGGCTATTTATCTGGCCAAGAGCTGTACTTCTGTCTCTTTTGACTTATGAAACATGATAAATATGGCAGTACGTTGTTTTATGTAGAAAATAAATGGAGGGAAAATCCAATGTTTCACCATAATTAGCATACTTTTTTGAAAGCACTAAAATATATTAGCATTATGTATTCAGGCCTCTCCAACTTTAAAATCTAAAAAATCTTTATATACAAATCTACATAGTACAAGCGTTCACGTGCTTTAACAAAAAGTGTGTATTATATCATGACAGGACTTGCCATAGACTCCTGAAAAAGTAGGGTCCTCACCCTAGCGAGTGCTCACTGGTTAGAGCATCCACCCACAGACTGAAGGATTGTTGGTTGGATTCCAGGTTGTGTGTTCCCTGGACCCAGTGGGGGTGTGCAGGAGACAGAGATGTGTCTCTCACATTGATATCTCTCTCTCTCTCTCTCTCTCTCTCTCTCTCTCTTCCTCCCTTCCTTCCACTGTCTGAAAAGAAAAAAGCAGGGTCCTCAAATGTCCTCAAAATAGAGAGTGGTTTCTTAAGAGAAGCATGGCTCTACAAAATACTACAACTTGCCACCGTGCAGAATATACATAAAAACACAGTATATTTGGTTTTGCTAACAATATCATTATGATAAAGTTAAACCGTGTAAGCCCTGGCCATCAGGAGTAACAGGGAAAACTTGAAGGCTGCCAACAAAGAGAAACAACTGTAGTGGACCTTCTCCGTCTTCAGCACCATATTTGGGGAATAAGCAGAGGCTGCCTCTCCCGGAGGAAACAGCCTGCTTGCTTATCTGAGAGAGGTCTCATATTCCAAGAACATCCGCTCCCCACGCTCCCTCCGTGTCCCCTGGACCCTCACACTTCTCAGCCCCACTTGCCTACTTCCTCTTTAACAGAGGACATAAATCAGTTGTCTGCCGCCTCTTGATTTTCTTTCTTCCCTTGCTCTTTCAGTCTTCGCTCTCCTTGCCTGTCTTTGTAAGTTGGCCTCCCCCGCACCATATGGCAGCTGGGAGGGGAGAGCGGTGATCTGGCCTGAACAAAGGGGCTGTGGTGTCAGAGCTGCCCTGAATGCATGAGGCACAGTCCTGTGCAGAAGGGCCTGCAGCCCATCAGCGAGGACCGGGCAGGCTCGCAGCACTGACTCCGTGTAGACAGAGCAGAGAGGGCCCCTGGGCCTCAGATGGAAACTCTTTCTCTTTGTGTCTTTCTCTCTCCTCTCCTTCCCTCCATTTTTTCTTTTCTTTCCTTTTTATTTCTCCAGGCGTGTGCCCAAATCATATGAGCTTATTAATGATAAAGTCAGAGAGTGTATCTGAACAAGAAATTAAAGCAAGCTATCTTATTTATGTGCTTCTGAACATCTCTAAAGGACATGTAAAGAGTGACACCAGTGTATGAACATGTGTGTGTGTGTGTGGGGGGCAGATACATTTCAACATGACCAATCCCTTTTTCCTGTCTCCTAAAGAATAATTCTACACACTTACAGAAATTAGGTAATTCATGAAAGAAAAACATCTGGATGCTATAAGAGGATCCAGGCATTGACAAGAGAATTCTCTCTGATTATACCAAGTTAACTGCAGTTTCTAAGATTATGCCTTTTATGACTTACTAGAGGCCCAGTGCATGAAAATTTGTGCACTCAGGGGGGTCCCTCAGGCCAGCCTGCGCCCTCTCGTAGTCCGGGAGCCCTCAGGGGATGTTCGACTGATGGCCTAGGCCCACTCCCCATGACTTGGCGGGCTGATCAGGGGACGGCCGGCCACCGATAAGGGGACGGCACCGGCCAGCGAGCAGCCGGCTCTACCCGCACCTCCCCCCCATCGCCCCTCCACCGCTGCTGGTTGCTGCTGCTCGCTGGCCCTGCACCCCACCAACAGGTAGTTCCGCCATTCGGTCGATTTGCATATTATGCTTTTATTATATAGGATTATTATGCCATATGCCGTTTCAGAAAAGGGACCCATGCTCAATGTTTCTCTCCTTCCCTATTTCCTGTTCTTCTTGAAATTGGACCCCTCTCCTATATCTGCATGATTTGTTTCCGTGGAGAAGTTCTGCATAGCAGACACAACATTTTCATTAGTGAAGTTAACACCATGCTAGAAGGATAGTAAATTCAAGCTGTAAATCCACCAGCTTTCAGGAGACCCATTTATTCTGTTCCATAGGAAATAAAAATCTACTAGAGGGGAAGAGTTGAATATGTCCATATACATTTATGACGGAACATTTTATACTTTATTGCTGTAGGCTACTACTGGCCTTAGAGGCTAGTGTTGATTTTATTTGAATAAAAATAAGAGTATAATAAAAGGTAGAACAGACATTTCCCCACCTCTCTCAACCATTGCCCACCTACTCGCCACCCAGGGAGTCATCCTGAATCACAAAATGCCAGGCCCCTGGGGTACTTAAAGGAACCTGGGCAGGCTTCCAGATTCTGGTGTCTGACCTTTTCCAAGTAGGCAACAATAACAGTTCCTCGTGAAATAAATCAATGGACATGTGTAGAGTACTTCAACAATGCCATGTATTTTTCTGCCGAAATCTTTCAGAATACAGTGAAGGTTATGTTGCTCATTTCAACACATTGTTTACATTCATAACAGGGTTTCTTTTCAGAAATAGTTTTCCTGTGAACATAGCTTCCCTCTCTCTTTTCGCTATAATGTCATTTAATGCCTGTCAATGAGAAAGGCTGTGTTTTAAAATTCATAGAGAGTATATTTTCTTTGGAGAATGCAGCCGGAGACTGATGGTTATCTGCCGTTAGATTAAAAAGCAAAATTACATGGGCTTTTCAGTTACGTTCTTCATAAATGCTCTTTCAGAATGACCGTAAATGTTTGGTCTGACATGAAACCTTCATTACAATAAACATCCATTAGAATAAACAGAGCCAAGAGCGGAGAGGGCCTATGTTTAGCACAGACCAGGTCCTGTGTGTTTCCACGCACAGGGAGAGGTATGTGGCCCATCATCTGCCAGAGAGATTTGTGTGGAGAGAACCCTCTGTGCTACAAACAGAAAGCAAGCAACAAAGCAACTATTCAACCTTTTCTATTCACTCGCTCACATCTGTTTACATGGCCTCTGCTCCATCCTGAAAGGTTTTGTCTTCCCACCTCCATTTCATTTTACACAGCTCCGAGCGGCTGGTGGCTTGGAAGACTTTTTTTTTTTTTTTCCCTGAAGAGCTGGGGATTCAAATCTGTTTTGTGAAACAGAAATCTGAAAAACAGGCTTACAGAGAGCAGTTGGTCCTTCTTTTGTCTCTCCGGTTGGAGTTCTAACGAAGGCTAACCATAAACTCCAACTCTCTCCTTACTTTTTAAAGTAAATTTAACACACAAGGAAAGTTTCTGAGGAGGCTGGGAGACTGTATTATTTCTCTACTTCTGCTCATTACTAACTGTCAGTTTGCCTTCTTTGTCTTAACAAAAATTGTATTTTTTAAAAAAATATATACGTTCTGGGAAGTGAAATGATAAGAAATGAACATGCTACCAACAAATACATTATAGAAATCTTACTATATGAACACTTTATATGAACAGATTATATTTTGATGACAATTTATAGAGATGTTACACCCATTAACTCATCAGATCCTCAAAATGAAACAAAAGAAAAACCTTCAAAAGGCAAGACAGATATCATTACCAATGTTTTACAAAAGAAAAACTGAAGCTCACAGAAGTAGCATGGAATGCCCTCCACACCCCAGACTGCATTCTGTATGACATACAAGCCAAATTGCCTTCTATTGCATTGTATACATTCATTATCTTACATGCCATTTTATAAGAATGAGTTATGATCATGATAACCTCTAGTCTTCCTTATATTTCTAAACTTCTATGGTTTGTAATCTGATCCACGATGGATGAGGTGTTAAAAAGGCCTTTCAAAATGATTATACTCATGTAAATGTTGCAAAAATGGAAGTCTAAAGGATTTACATTTCAAATGTACCTATAAAGGTAGACCACAATTTTATTTTTCCCTGCTTTTCTAAATTTTATTAGACCTCTCAGTACAGAATCACAGAGACAGAGGAGACACTTATAAGTAGATATTTAAATAAAATCTTTGAAAATCAGAGGTACCAACTTCAATCCTGATGACTACTTTCCAGCCAGGTGACCTTGCTGATTGTATTAATGTGTCTGTATGCATTAACTCGGGCTTGACAAGGAAAAAGAATAATAAACCAATGGTGCACAATTTTAGTGAGGATGAAATCAACTACAGTGGGGCCTTGACTTACAAGTTTAATTTGTTCCGTGACGGAGCTCGTAACTCAAATTACTTGTATGTCAAATCAAAAAGTGAACGAGTGAGACACGTGATGCTGGGCTGATGTTGGGCTGATGTTGGGCTGATGTTGTGGCGTTCACTGTGACGTTCACTACGCCAACTAGCGGTGGGGTATCTGAAGCTGGCTCATAACCCGAATTTTACCTCACAACTCAAAGCAAAAAATCGGCTGAGAGACGGCTCGTATCTCGAAAAACTCATTAGTCGGGACACTCGTAAGTCAAGGCCCCACTGTACTTACTATTTGTGGTGAACAAATGGTAAACTGCACAGCCCTAGAGCAATATTAGTGACTGCCATTTGTTTGGTTGTTCCTGAATTGTTAAACAATGTATTTCAAGCATGCAAACAAAACTTTGAAATGTTTGAAAACTAAATACTGAAATCCAGTAGTAGTAACAGGAGAAGAGTAGCTTGCAGAATAAATTCTAATAGTATGCCACTTGCCACCTGTTGGTTTTTGTGGAAGAGAATGAATGAGGGAGGGGGGAAAAAGACCTTCCCTGTCCAATAACACCAGTGCACAGAATAGAAAGACTGTATAGAGTTGCTCTATTACTATCGTTCTCATTCTATATTTTACTCAATAAATATTTTCTGAATAAATGAGTAACTGTCGTCCAGAAAAAAATTTAAAAGGTAGAGGTAGGTCAGTCCTGTGTAAGTTTAGAAATATTAGTCAGGAAATTTTATCAGGAAAGAGGATTGTAAAGTTATCTCCCAAGGGGAAGCAGCAAAATGATATATTCAAGTCTAATTATTTTTATTATTTTTAGAACTGCCCTGTAAATAACTTGTGGTACATACATTGATACCCAAGAAATAACACATTATACCCCATAAAAAACTTGCAAAATTAAACATGGTGATCAGTCTTCAGCAGCCATAAAACTCAGTTTTAACAGAGAACAGAAGATATATCCTATCCTGCTTAGAGTCAGCTTGATTATATGAAGAAAGATACAAAACTAAACTGAACTAAAATCACATTTTTTCATTCAGGAAAAAAAAAACTTCTTTGAGGAAACATCAAACATGCAAAGGATAAAAGGCATAAAAATAAGTGACATTGATGGGGCATTGCATGTAGTTGCCAAACAAGAATGCAAAACCATGTCTAAAGTTTTAGGAGTTAAAAGAAAAAACAACAACAAAGATAAATGGTATTTCCTGAGCTTAAGGACTGGCCTCAGCAGGACATATGGTTTCATTTTGGGGTCTCTAGTTTCTTATGAAAATGTTACTATTTCTGTAGGCATCTTCATTTAAGGGAATGGGAAAAACAATGAATTAAAACCAGAGTTAGTTCAGCTGATTTTAATTTTCTCTTATCTTTTAGTTTTCACATTGTTAACCTAAAAAAATAAATTCTTTGAAAAAAAGCTCTACTGAGTAGGAGAAAATAAAACATTTAGAAATCTTAATGTCAAGCATACATCTCAAATAGTTTAAGAAATTATAAACCTCCTTTGATCGATTTCATTAGTGCTAAGAAGTTTTATCCACTTTCTCTTTTACAAGTTTTGTATGGAATAGAATGTGCTATTTCCTGAATAACAATTTACCACCAGTTTACATGGCAAGTCTAATAAATAATAGAAATAATTGTCAAGAATTTATGGCGTCATAGAATCATGTTAGTGTTTGTTAGTTGCATCCAAACAACTAAGCAAAATTTTTTTTCCCATTATAAATAAGTATAGCATTAAAAGAGAAAACTCTAATGAGCTATACTCTAAGATGAGAATGACAAAGAGAGGAAGGGACACAGTTTTTTTATAATGCTATACTTACCCCCCAGATTCTCTTTTTTTCTACGACTCAGTAAATAAGGTCAAATTCATTGCACATGCTGTTTATTCAAACTAGGCCACACTGGAACAAGCTTCCTTGAGTAGTAAAAGCTGTTTAATTTGTTTTTAAAAATATATGCTTATCTTTCACCGAGTAAATTTGATTTTAAATCTTTTTCTGTATTAAAGAGGAAAGAGCAAAATCTACCCAAATATTTATAATGGGTTAAATGCTGGTACAGCCTCAATGATATGAACAATGGACTTCAAGTAGTGAAAGGAAGCTGCTCTTCTAATATCTTATAATGCAATAACAAAAAAAAAAGCATTTGAAAAGGACATATTTTGTATATTCACATGTATGAGTAGTTTTGTTTGAAATTTTTGATAAAGTTTTCAAAAAACACAACTCTGCACTATGCACTATTGCCAGTGCACTGTTAATTCTTAATTTTCTACTTGTAAATTACTCAGTAGTCATCCAGTGTTAGTAGAAAATGACAAGGTATGGAACCCTTCCTATAAAAATAATGACCTCCAGTTGACTTATAAATAAACTTTGTGTGAATGTACCTTTTCTTTTGTGGTTCGGTCTCATTCAGACATCTTTAATTGGGCACAATTGGTCTCCAGTTAAAGATTTCAGGTCTTGTGCCCATGTGGTTATTTGAGTCTGGTCTACACAAACAATATTTAATGTGGCTGAATGGATTTCTATTTACCTTTGCAGCATTGACTCCTTTGATCCTGAGATCCTCAGGAAAAGAAAAGGACGTTCTGCAATTTTGTGGTAGAATGACATTTGCTTTTTTAGGTTGGCAGCCAGGACTAAGTCCAGGTTTGTCTCCTCTAGGCTATTTCTTACTAATTAGCTTGCCTTTGTCTGACTTCTTTTCTACATATGGCACTCACTAACCTTTGAAAACTGAAACACACACATACAAATAGTTGTAAATTCAAATAGCCTATCGAGTCTATGAAAGTTTTAAAAATAATAGTTATTTGGATAAACCCTAAAGCAGCGGTTCTCAACCTGTGGGTCGCGACCCCTTTGGGGGTCAAACGACCCTTTCACAGGGGTTGCCTAAGACCATCGGAAAACACATATATAATTACATATTGTTTTTGTGATTAATCACTATGCTTTAATTATGTTCAGTTTGTAACAATGAAAATACATCCTGCATATCAGATATTTACATTACAATTCATAACAGTAGCAAAATTACAGTTATGAAGTGCAACGAAAATAATTTTATGGTTGGGGGTCACCACAACATGAGGAACTGTATTAAAGGGTCACGGCATTAGGAAGTGAGAACCACTGCCCTAAAGCATTTATAAATAGTAATTGTTTCCTAAATTATAAAAAATAAAAATGGATTTAGAATGGTGAATCCACAGGCCCATTACACTTGTGCAAGGGATGAAGCCACTGATAAAGAGAACAGGGGCCATTTTAAGAAAAGAGGAATGAGGTGGTATGTGGATTTCACAAAAGGCAGCTCTGGTCTGAAAACAAAGGGAAATACCAAAAGCCCAACAACAAAGGATGAGCCACTATCAATGGGAGAAAAATCAAATTAATAAACATGATTAGAACAGTATTATCTTTTTTTAAAAAATATATATTTTATTGACTTTTTACAGAGAGGAAGGGAGAGGGATAGAGAGTTAGAAACATCGATGAGAGAGAAACATCGACCAGCTGCCTCCTGCACACCCCCCACTGGGGATGTGCCAGCAACCAAGATACATGCCCTTGACCGGAATCGAACCTGGGACCTTTCAGTCCGCAGGCCGACGCTCTATCCACTGAGCCAAACCGGTTTGGCTATAACAGTATTATCTTAATAATCATCACCTTTCCTGTGAATCTCTACTTGAATTCCCATGAAATCTTGATGCTTCTTCCTTCCTGATCCCATAGAATGCTAAGGTCTGATATAAACTTCTATTGTGACATTTACCATAACGTTTTGACTGTTGGTTTTGTTTTTTCATCTTGCCCAAGAGAATAGCATTAAACATGATACATAGTAGGTCCTCAAAATATTTCTTAAAATAGGAAAATCAAGTTCATCTGCTTTGTTTGCTATAGTACACTACCTATATGTGGGGTTTATTTCATAAATACCATCTCTCATAGAAAATGCATTGGAGCATAAAAATTTAAGTCCTATTATGATAAAAAAAAATATGAGAAAACAATCCACAGACTGAAATATTTGCAAAACACACATCTGATCAAGGACTGTTATCCAAAATATACAACTCGACAATAAGGAAATGAACAACCTGATTAAGAAATGAGATAAAGCCTTTAACAGACATCCCAACAAAAAGGATATTGTAAGGTGAAATGATTTGGGGTACTTAACATGATCTATGCCATCTTACCTGTAAGGTGAACTACAGTTCACCTCGGGAGGGGTAGGCCCATATCACCTGAACAGAACATTATTGCATAGAGAAGACAGTCTTTTAAGTTGTTTACAGCCTTGGCTTATACTAGTACAGCTCTTAACAAGCAGGTAGCTACAAGCCTCCTGGGTTAGCAGGTGTCACTTAGCTATATATGACAAGTCCCATTCCTTTTTGGGTGCAAGATTTTCCCTCTTGCTGCTGCATGAGACACTGCTTCTGTCTGTAAGTTCCCTTAATAAACTCTCAATGTAATTCTGGAGTTCTCAGCTTCTCTTCTGTCTTGGAGGCCCACCCTCCTAGGGAGGTTGGTTCCAGCACACCTCCGGAAAATTTCCCAACAAATGTCAAATCAGCATATAAAAAGATGCTCTAGATCAGGGGTCCTCAAACTACGGCCCGCGGGCCACATGCAAATACAAATATTGTATTTGTTCCCGTTTTGTTTTCTTACTTCAAAATAAGATATGTGCAGTGTGCATAGGAATTTGTTCATAGTTTTTTTTTAAACTATAGTCCGGCCCTCCAACGGTCTGAGGGACAGTGAACTGGCCCCCTGTTTAAAAAATTTGAGGACCCCTGCTCTAGATCATATGTTATCAAACAAATGCAAATTAAAACAACAATGAGATACCACTACACACCTGTTGGAATGGCCAGAATCTTGAGCACTGCAACAGCAAATGCTGGGGAGGATATGGAGCAATTGGAACTCTCATTCATTGCTGGCAGGAATCTAAAATGGTTCAACCACTCTGGGAGATAGTTTGGCAATTTCTTAGAAAACTAAATTTATTCTTACTATATGATCTAGAAATTGCACTCTTTGTTGTTTTTTACTCAAAGTAGTTCAAAACTTATATCCACACAAATCCTACACACAGTGTTTCTAGCAGTTGTGTTCATAGTTGCCAAAACTTGGAGGCAAGCAAGATGTTCTTCAGTAGTTGAATGGAATAAGAAACTGTGGTACAACTAGACAATGAAATTTTATTCAACATTAAAAAGAAATGAGCTATCAAGCCCTGAAAAGACATGGAGTAATCTTCGATGGATAATACTAAGTGAATAGAGCCAATCTGAAAAGGCTACATACTGTATGCTTTAACTCTATGACTAGAAAAAGCAAAACTATGGAGAGGGTAAAAAGATCATTGGTAGCCAGGGGTCAGGCAAGGAAAGGCATGAATACGTGGAGCACAGAAGAATTTTAGGGCAATGAAAATACTCTGTATGATACCATAATTATGTATACAACATCAAGAGTGAACAGTAATGTAAACTATGGACTTTGAAGTGATTATGATGTGTCAATATAGGTTCATAAATTGTAATAAATGTACTACTCTGGTGGGTAATATTGGTAATGGGGAGGCTGTACATGTGTAGCAGCAGAGGCTATATGGAAAATCTCTACGTTGCCCTAAATTTTGATGTGAACCTAAAATTGCTCAAAAAATAGTCTTAACAAAAAATAAATAAACTAAAAAGTCAATTGTTTGTATAAATAATTAAGAGAAATGGGGAGAAGTAAAGGACATGACTTTAAGGCTAGACTCTCAGTTTGCTTCCCTTAAGCCAGAGCAGTAGGATACTAATAGCTGTGACTATCAAGAAGCTTAATATTTGGGCCACATGAAAAATAAGGTTACAATTTTACAACAGAAATGAAGAGATTGGGCCAGGACAGAGGCAGTGTTGCCCAAAATATTTGAATATTTGAATTGATTCCTCCTACTGATGGTTCAGAGTTGGGAGAGTTTAATGAATAGAGGCCATGTAAATGAGATTTAACTGAGCTATCTGTACAACTAAATGTCCTTGACATATATGAGTGGGACTGGGGACCTGGTAGATATGTTTTGCTAACACATGATCAAAAGGACTAGTATATCTAGACCTCTGCTACTCAGTATGGCTTTCAGGTTAATTTAATGGGATTGACACATTTTATTCAACAGAATAAATGAGTCCTACTTATATGTGTACAACCAAGAAGAATTTTTATGGCTGTTTTCTAAGATAAAAGTATGAGCTAAATGCAAGTAATTATAGGCCTACAATTAAGGAAAATATATGTGTACTGTAGTTGAACTGACATGGTGGTTTTGAAAATTGGTTATGTAGGTGAACAATAGAAATTTTGGCTTGGCAAGTGCTCATAAAACAACAAAGCTTCCTTTTTTAATGTGTTTTGCTGTCACTAGTGTTGATGTTGCTGCCCTGGGATGAACCATGGAGTAGGTCCAAAAGTCTTAATGAAAAGCTCTTAAACTAAACTAGTTGGTATCTTGATCAGCAACATTTGTTTTTCAAATGCCAAACTCAAGAGTAATATGTTCCATATGAAATAAATATAGAAATTTTCGAAACACAAATATATTCAGAAAAACAATTTAGGTCACTCCAGAATCTTTGTCCTCTCATTTTGGCTCCTTGCCCTACTGTGTTTCATATCCCGAAGGGTCCAAGGATAGCAGCCATCAGCCTACAAGCCCTGTCTTTTCTTCAGTCAATATTAGAAGTCAAGATAAGGAAGTGCACTTTTATTAGAGTTGTTAGAAAGTTTAAATTTAGAAGACATAAACTCTCATTAAAAAAAAAATGCAGCTTGATCATTAGCTTGCCAGAAAAAATTATTATAACTACTGACCACCTGGGTCTAATGAACACTTTTTATTTAATTTTAAAAATAATTAAAGTTATTTTCAAGTAATCTGTAGAATGTTTAAGATTTTAACTTCTATTAAAATTTAATCATAATTTAGGCAAAGCGAACTATCAAGTACTAACAACAGTATCAAAACTTTATTGTTTCTATCTAGTAAATTTAGGCATGAAACATCATCACATAGAACATAATATAGTCATACATCCTTTTAGCAAAAATGGAATGGTCTAGGTTTTTGTTTGGTATTTCTCCTTTATCAAACAGTTTAATTCTTTAGGTGCATAAACATACTTCAAACTCACATATTTAAGGAGGGATAATCTAATTGTGTATTAGGTTGATTTAGTTGTTTGTTTGTCCCTCCCCTCCCCCAGATGGTATGTCCTGAAAAAAGAATTCAAGATTTATGCTTTGAGGAAATAGAACTTTCATTGGCTGGTAAGTAGAAGTGCACCCTTTTGAAGGATGGGGTGAGGCCATCTGGAGAGTGATATTGTCTCCAGTCAGAGAACTGCATGAGAGCAGTTGGTGCTCAAGTCCCAGAGAGAATAGTGTTTGGGAAAGGAATATTGTACTAAGAGGAATGTAATATCACCAGGAGAGACAAAAGGAGAGCATTAACTTTTTAATGTTTGCTTCGTTTCTTTTCTATCTTCAAGAGGAAGAAGCAGGAGGAGGAAAGGGACAAGGAAAAGGAGGAGAGGGAGGAGGGGGGAAGAGAAGGAGGAAGAAGAAGAAGAAGGGAAGGGAGAAAGGAAGGAAAAAAGAAATCTTTGAAAATATTTAAAACAAGTTTGAAGAACTTGAAAGAGAAAATATAGATGTTATTTTGCACTGTCAGTCAGATATGCAAACTGATATGGTTGCCAGCATCTTTTAGAATACATGGAGGGATCACTTGAAGGACTGGGGATAAAGCCAACAGTGGGGCTGCGTATTTGGGTTTCCTTCACGTAATATATTCATCTTGAACAGCAGGGGGTAAATTTCCTAAATAGGTCACTAGGGATCCCCATAAATCCTATTAGCTTGTAATAGGATTTGTGTGCATAAATTCTCCTGCTCTGAAAATTTCGATTTTGGTGTTTAATTTTCCATATGATCTGAATATCCATTAGTGTAAATTAGAAGGAGCTTCTCTGGGAAACTTCACATAGCTGGGTTTTGTTTTTTTTCTTCCTTTTGTTTATTCTTTTCTGAAAAGACAACTTTCCCCCAAGGTTAATCTTTGTAAATTCTTTAGTGTCTGAAAGCATCTGAGGAAGGATTATGCAGCAGAGAAAATTCTGAAACACAGTTATTCATATTTTTAGTTTATTAGGAAAGGCTATGAGGAAAAAAAGGTAACCCATTTTTTTTACTATACTTTTACACTATTAAAACAAGCAACATTACATTCATGTATTTCTAAAATAGTCTAATATTTATTGATTTTTATACAATTAATGTAATTTTTGTTTGCCCACAGTGGGTATTCAAGATAATCTCACCAATTTGGATTTTTGTGGGGAAAAAAATTCCGTCTTTGGGTCCAAAGGCTAATTGAGGATCATGAATTTTTCAAGGGATGATGGTCAAGAAATGCAGCATTAACTTCTCGGCCATTTCTTATGAACTTAGGAAAGAAATAAGGAGATAACATTATAACTAGAAAAAAACAAACTTGACAGGCTTTTCTGAGTGTTGTTTTGAATTTTCAGGTGTATTTGAAGCCCAAATCAAAGTAAAAACACCAGGATTTTTTTGAGTACAGATATGTAGAATAGGGGCAAAAAATTCTATATTCCCTGGGCTCCTATGGCTGAGTTTCACATAGATCCATCTGACATAATAATTAGTGCCTCAGTGCCCTGGCCAAGCAGCTCAATTGGTTAGAGCATCATCCTGATATGCCAAGGTTGCTAGTTCAATCAACCATTAGGGCACATATAAAAATCAACCAATGAAGGCATGAATAAGTGAAACAACAAACTGATGTTTCTTTTTCTCTCTCCCTCTCTCTCTCAAATCAATAAATAAGTTTTTTTTAAAAAAATAATAAGCACCTTATTGATAAATTGGACTGCTTAGTAGTAGTAATGATCATGAATATAATATCACTGTTTGAACAAAAGTAAGGGGGATATAATAAGGATTCCCTGAGTTTTCCATTCTTTATCTTAAAGATGGCTTTGTATTTTTCCCCATTGTTTTTAAATGAACATCTTTGTTTAGAAAAAAAAAAAGGAGGCTGCCTATAACTTGCCAAAGGCCTCAAATGTGTTTTTCCCAGTTAGCCCTCAACTTAGAAAATAGTTATTATCTGCATTTTAGCAAAGGAAGATGACAAAGATGCTTGGAAAACTCACTTGGTTCCCAGTGAACACACTTAGTGCCTAGCTACAGTACCCCAGATCTGCCTAGTTCCAAGGATACCTCCGTGCTCATCTGAGAGTGCAATTTAGTCGCTCCCAGCCCATCCTGATTTGTATCATCCCAAGAGGCGTGATTGCTAATGCAATGGCAAAATTTGAGTCCTTTGTTTTGTTTGAGTGGCTATATATTTGAATAATCTTAAACACTGGATATAAGCCTCACAATAGTTCAGGAGTAAAGGGATTGTGCAAGCAGAGTTGAATATTTCCACCCATGAGTTTTCCATCCTTTAACTTAAAGATGACTTTGTATTTCCCCCTACTATTGTTTTTAAATGAATTTCTTTTAACCACAGCTGAAAAAAGGGATTCTGAAGATTGACTCGGGGAGTGACTATGTTGATGTAGGGTGGGGAGCATAGAGAGACAAATACAGAGCCCAAGGGGACGGAGGCCTGAAAGGTTTGGCGCTGACCTCACTCTCATTGGTGCCAGAAGAAGTGATTAATTTTGGAGGGTCAGTGTGTCAGTTAACTATTGCTACAATAACCCTGCATAACATCGGACCACAAGTTCTCAGCACACACCACATAAGAACTGATTTAGCTCATGCATCTGTGGGACATCTTGGGGATGGTTAACCTAGATTGGGCTCATCTGGGGCGGCTCTTCTCCACATGTCTGTCATCTCCCTTTGATGAGCTGGATATACGAGGCAATTTTTTTCTCCTGGCAAAGGCAGAGGATTAGGAAAGCAACTTGAAACTTGCAAGGTCTCTCGAGGCATGGTCACAGGCCTGGCAACCATCATTTCTGCCATATTCTATTTGCCAAAACAAGTCACATGGCCAAGCCCAAAGTCACAGGAAACAGAATATACTCTATCCCTCTAGAACAGTGGTTCTCAACCTTGGCTGCACATTAGAATTACCTGGGAATCCTTTTAAAATCCTGATTTCTGGGCCTCATCCTCCAGAAATTCTGTTTCTTTGTTA
>NW_005369942.1:2325603-2357331 GCF_000412655.1 Myotis brandtii | reverse complement strand
GGGGTGGGGCCACAACATTAGTAACAAAGAAACAGAATTTCCGGAGGATGAGGCCCAGAAATCAGGATTTTAAAAAGATTCCCAGGTGATTCTAATGTCCAGCCATGGTTGAGAACCACTTCTCTAGAAGGAGGGACTACAAAGTCATGTAGCCAAAGGCAGACAAGCATTAGGGTTACTAATGCAGTTTATTACACAGCCTGGATAATATCTGGAGAGAAAAGACTGAGAAATAGTCTCACTCCAGGCCAGGAATTTGAAAGATCTATCAGTTGGGTCTTAAAAACCCTGTAAAAAACAAAACAAAACAACAACTCAATTTCCAGAAGTTTGAGAAATCTTCAGGCAACTGCAGTAGACTTTGTAAGACTCTTACTGAGGCAGTGGCTGTATACTATTTAAAAGATCTAGAAGTATGTGCTATCTTGGGCAAATGGAGTTCTCAACACTCACACCTCAGACACTGCCTTCTCCTTTTTCTCTTTTGAATGAGAAGAGAAGTTGAAAATGACTGAACTACAGAATAATTAATATCCTATTAATTTAAACCTCTCTCATGTCCCCGGGCCTTTCATTTGGAAAATAGCTATAATAACTTACAACTAAAACTTTGTATTCAGATGTGCTTGAATTTTTATGAAATGGTCTCATCTATTATGTCAATTGATTGCAAATAATCCCATTCTATGCAAAAGCCTGAGATTAATCACACCACATTACACATAAAGCCGCCTAATTAAGGTCACTTTGTTAGCTCCAGAATTGTTCAGAACCTTACTCATTTGCTTCTTCTCATTTGCCTACTTAACTCCACAACTTTTTTTTTTCATATCTCTCTGTGATCCTAATAATTATTCTGTATAATCTGTTCTCAATTTCCAAATGTTATTGCCCGGGGCCCAAATCTGGCCATCTTTCCACTTGCACGTCACACACCACACTTTACTGCACTTCACAGGTGTTGTGGTTTTTACAAACTAAAGGCAAGACCCTCCATCAGCAAAAAGATTGACTCGCTTTATTGCAACACTCACTTCATTATGGTGGTCGGAGCGGAACCTGCCATGCCATGGAGGTATGCCCTATTTGGGAGGGAGGGAGCAAAAAAAGAGGTAGAGCTAGAACAGAAGTGAGGATACTTACTTTAAGCAACTGTGTTTTCATCTGGGCAAGGCTTCGTGCCCTCTGGACATCTCTGCTAATCAACCTTCCCAAAGGATTTACCCAGACCCTGTTTGGTTGTTTCTGGAATACATGTGTGTGTGTGTGTGTGTGTGTGTGTGTGTGTGTGTGTGTGTTGGAGGTGGAGTGGTGACTTTAAAAAAAAGGATATAGAATGAAGGTGGGTGTTCCTGTTTGATTTCTCTGCACTTTATATGTCAAACCTGTGTATCTGCTGCATGACCACCTCTACACCCTAGTCCTAGGCAGTGTCTACCTCTCAGAATGGACCAGAAAGAGACTGTCTGGGTCTCTCTTTAGAGAGAAATATTCATACCGCCAGGAATATTTCATATCTCCAGGAAATATACATATCACCTTTTAAAAAATGCTAGTGGTCATGAAATTTCTATGTGGAGCTCATTTGTATAGATTCAGGGGATATGAACGTAAGCTCTTAGGAATCCCTGCTGCTTCTGTTAGAGTTGTGTCTCAGACACCTGCATCGTCTGTGGTGGAGGCCACCGTGGGTCTAACCTGCCAGAGTTGGTGATTGTTCCAATTGCATGCATGTGTGGTGTCAGAGCTGCTCAAAAGAGGTGTGATGTCTTACATTTGTCAGAGAACAAAGAGAATAGTGTCTTATGTGACATAGCCTTTGCAGGTGTTTTCCTGTGTTTAAAGAATTCTACTTCATGCCTGATGGGTAGAATTTGAGCTCCCTTGGGAAGTTCCAGGAAGAATGGCTTATCTTCCCAACCTGTTAGTTGTATGAAGGGCCCTTAAGTATAGGTCCATGTGTGTCAGGGGAAAATGCTGAAATAGGTCTCTCTGCTTAATATGTCCTTAAATAGTGTGCCTCATGAACAACATTTTTAAAAAGTATTGGTTATTATGAGATTTTAAGAGGATTCATAGAAGTATCAGCAGATGTTATTAGAATAGATTTTCTAGAATTAATATATATTTATTAATATGGGATTCTACATTTTCTTTGCTTGTGTGCTTGTGTTACCTTCTTTAAAAAATTACTTTACCATTTATATATATATATATATATTATTTAATAAAGGTGTGGATGTTATGTTAATTTTATAGCTGTGTAAAGAAAGCAAATTACTTTTCTAATGGCTTATAATAATAGCGACAACTATTGAACCAGCAGTTATGTGACAGGCACACTACGAACTCAATTGTTTTATTTCTTTAACTCCTCAAAACATGCTAAAATGTAGTCACTATTTTTAACACATTACAGATGGGTAAACTCCTATTTAGAAAGTTTGAATCACTTTTTGAAAGTTACACAGGTAGAAAGAGGAAGAGCCAGTTTTCAAAACATGGGTTGTTTTAAAAAACCACTGTGGTTTATAAATAGCCAGAACAGGGCATGGCACTTTAGAGCAATATGCTTGTGGCTTGTACATTTTTAAAATGTTATTTTTTTTTCTATCCTAGCATAACAAAAAGAAAAGTGGGTTGATACTGAGAGAGTTGCTTTCACAGAGCACAAAACAAATAAAACAATCTCTTCAGTGAAAAGGCATGGAGAAAACGTTTTCTTTTATTCCAACTCTTTGAACACTCTCCCGTGTGTTCTAGACTTCGGTTGGTACAGAAAGGCAGCATCAATTGTTGGACAAAAAGAAACCATGTAGAGAGGATAATGTCATCTCATCAATGTCATGGAAATCCATTACTCATAAAGCAGTGTGGCCCAGGAAGAATGGCCACTCCAGGAGCAAGCTGTCTGATTGGCTGGGGGATTATACTAGCTTCTAATGTGATTAAGGACTCTACCTAAAAACAAAACAAAAAGCTTTGCACCAGAGCCAAGGCTGGGCTGTCAGCTTGTGGAGATGGAGCCAACACTGGGGCTATTCATTCAGCAGCACACATGACAAAATTCAGCTCAAACCACAGGGGGCACATTTTTTAAATGAGGCCACGTAGATCCTACTGTTTCATAATGGGATTTGTGGGCATCAAGTCTTGTGCATGAAAAATCTACATTTGGGTGACCAATTTTCCATGTGACAGAGCAATTTATTGAATTAAAAACTGAGCAAAATAGTGCAAATGTTTTGGCAACTTTCATCGTTTCTCTTCTCTTATATTTCTGCTATTTCAGAAATGAATCATGCATTAATTGCTAAGCTAAATCAAATGATAAACTTACATTGTAGAGTATAAAATAATGGTATGCTACAAAGTGATAGAAACATTAAAGTCATCTATGTTTGATGGGATTTAATAATGTAAATGAAAGGAGCCAGCACCGTCTCTGGAACATAGGAAAGACTCCTCAAATATGTCTTGAATCTTAGGGGAAAAACTTCTCTACAAAATCTGGTTTTAATTATTAAACCGCTGCTATCACACAGATGCTCTCTGGGTAGAATTGTATAATTTTGCTTTCCTTTGCGAAGCTGGGACTGGGTTATAAAATATGTATGCTTTATTTATTTATTTTGTCTTTGGAATTAGTGGCTAATGAGTTCTTAATTTCATAACCATGGGCTTCTTCATTTCCTTTCCTACTCTTTCGGAATGTGGAGAACAATTTTAATTCGGAGGCATGAATTCTGAGATGCCATTTCGTTCGCATTAAGTTGACTTTTTGCCAGGTGTTATGTTAGACACAATCACTGCTGGGATTCTGTGGGTGTTACTGAAAATTACTGGGACAGAAAAACAATCTGTTGGCTCAGTAAGGATGTGAAAGTGGTGATGCAGGGGCGTGAAGGGAGTACTTTGCAACATGTGGCAGTGGCTGCAATTCTTTCTGCGTCATTTCCAACCAAAACATTTCTACCCAGAGCTTTGTCACTTTACAGTAACAATATTTAGGCCAAAGCTTCTTAAATCAATCTTATATTAGACATTAAAAAAAAAAACTTACCTAATCCATTATTTTTTAACACTGTTTAAAGACTAGGAAGTCTCCCTTAAAAAAAAAGTGAAAGTCAGTGAAGAAATTGTCAAGGAACATAAAATCTTGATAAGAAAATTTTAAAAGAAACAAAATATATAAAAGCTTCTATTTTCATTACTAGCCAATAACGAAAATAGAGACTTCCCTTCTTCCTATTTTCGCTACCATTTTCTTTTTCCCTTTTCCCCCTACCACTTAGTATATGTCCTGCCTCTCTCAACAAGGCACATAAAGGGACCATCTGTTCTGTAGCTGTTCCTCCACAAAAATGACTTTCAAATCCTTTCCTTTAGTCATTCTCTCTCACCCTCAGTTCTGGTTCCTTAATCCAACCAGTCAAATAGAATTTGCCATTTGGACTATTTGCCTACAACTCGTTTTATTTTTTAATAAATTTTATAAATATATAAAAAGACATTTAATACATTTTTATGAATTTATACTTTTTAAAGTTTCAAAGACAAGTATATAATCCTTTTATAATCAAAAGTAGGGTGAGCAACCATTCTTCTTAGCCTGAAATTGCCCAATTTTACTACTGGAAGTCCTGTGGCTTGAGAAACACATCATCTCAGGCGAACAGGTCAATTGGTCACCCTAAGAAGATAACAATAGTTCTACGTGTCCTGGCAGCCATGGCCAAGATGGAGATACATTCTGTTTATCATGTAACTCATTATTATGAGGAGCAAAATATATTAGTTCTCTTATGAAAGCTGGTACCCGTGCATGTTGTTTGTTTTTGCTAACTACTACATTTAAAGAAAAGGTAGTTTAGCATTATTTAGAAGGTACTGAGTAATATATAGGATTTGATGTCACTTTCTCAAAAAATAAAATAAAATACAGAAAAAGAACCTAAAAGGCTAGAACTCATATTGATTTTTAGAAAAGGACAGATCTAAGCCTGTACTACATTATGTTGAAATAATTCTGATGCAATTTTCTGTTTTTTTTAGAGACAATAGACAAAAATAACAAAATTGGTGATCAATTCCTTGGAGAAAGGGAGATTAGATGAATTAGGAAAGTGTTATAATTTTAAATAATAAAGTGACATTGGGTAAAAGCCTAAAAGAAATGAGAGCACACCATGGAGATAAAAGGGGAAGAAGATCTGGTAACCAGTGCTTCTATATCATTTTTGATCTGCTTTTCTTTGCATTGCTATGCTCTAAATACCCATTGCTTGGTGTAATATAAACAGAACCATCACAAGGCCTCATTTGGAAATTAGTACAATTAAAACAATAAATTAGGCACAAGATTGGAATTGTACATCTTTCTTATGCTGAAATTGGAAAACAGTTTTAATGCTAATAAACAAATCTATTCATAATAATCTCATGACCAAAATAGGTTGGTATCATGAAAAACACAACTGATTTAGGAGGTCAAGAAGCCTAGGCTCAGATTCTGGCTACACTTCTAACTAGCTATGACAGTGGACTACCCATATTCTGGTTTTGCTTTTTTTTAAAAAAAAATAATAAATGATAGGAAATGTCAAGATTCCTTCTGTAGCAACTTCTAGTTCTGGGATGATGTACTATAAGATTCTGGAATTAAATCAGACCAATTCAATCATCACTCTGCTGTAGAGAAAATTAATACTTCTCATGACCCCCTCACTTCATGCCTCAGAAACTTACTCTTCTAATACTCCGATGGAGCCAGTGCAAGAACAACTAGAAAGGCTGTGCCCAACAAGGTGAGGCAGAAAATGCCCAGTAGAGTGAGATCTCTTTTTTCACAATTATGGTAGGCAGAATTCTAAGATGATCCCCAGTGATCAATGAGTATGAGCAGGACCTGTCAATATAATGGGATATTACTCCCTAGATAATGTTACTTGATATGGAAAGATTAAAAGATGTAATAAAGGACTCTAATCAGCAAGCTTCCAGTTAATAAAAATATGGATTATCCTGGGTGGGTCTGACCTAATCAGGTAAACCTTTTGAAAGCAGAATTAGCTTTTTCCTGAGTTCAGAGAAGGCTTGAAGAAGTAAGACCCCATTAGTTTTACATCTGTAAGAATATGAATTATGTCAGCAATCTGATGAGCTTGAAAGTGGATACTTCCCTAGTCAAGCCTCCGGATGAAATCCCAATCCTGGCTGATACCTGGATTGCAGTCTTGTGAGAGACCCTGAGTAGAGGACTCAGTTAGGCTGAACCTAGACTTCTGACTCATGAAAATTCTCAGATAAGTGGGTTATTTTAAGCCGTTAAGTTTGTGGTAGTTTGTTATGCAGTAATAGGAAAGTAACACATCAGTAGAAATGAAATTGCTACTATGATACAATCCCATTTAAAAATTTAACATACTTCGAAGACCAAAATCTCATTTACTCTCACAATATAGATGAGATACTGTTAATAGTTTAGTGAGTTTTCTTCTAGTATATTTTTAAGCATCTTTGATTTTTCAAATTCCAAGCACAAACATGCCAACCATACTGCCACCTTATGGCACTTGTTGTAGCTGCAGAGGGCAGTGGGCACAAGGGCTTTGGCAGATGGGACATACTGTTGTGGCAGTTGGACTACACCTCCCTCTCAATACCCAGCCTTTGAGGCTCGTTGTCAGTTATGTCCTTTGCTCCCGTTTTTGACAGTTTCTTAACTTAAGGTAGAAGAAACAAATTTCTGACTCTAAGAACCAAAGCTGAGGCAGCAAAACTGCAACCTAGTGACATCCATCGGGGCCCCAATTTTCACCCCCAACCTTTCAGTGAGTTTTTCTAAACTTCCAAATCCTTGTTTTCAATCTCTGTTTAAATTACCTAATGTAGTTTCTATTTTCCTTAATGATCCTGTATGATATATAGCAATACATACTTACTGATACATAACAATAATCTAATTAACATTACGTTAATTGACCAATTTGATAATCACTGTTATTTTATTATAATTGATAGTCATAAGAGCATGCAATGAAACCGGTTTAACATTTGAAGTTTTTCACCTATAGTAATACTTTTCCTGGCTTCACATTAGACTTGTGGAGTCTCAAATGCGATTGTGTCTTATTTATACCTTTCTTATCTGAAAGAAGTCTTTGGCAAGGAATCAGGGAGTTTAGCAGATTCTGGGATTTGTTTAAATGAAGTTAGAGTAGCTCAATCTAGAAGTTTTGTCACAACTTCTCACTTCTCACATCACCATTCACTTGACAGAATCCTCATCAGGTTGACCATCCATAGCTAAACTTTGGGTCTTAGCTATCCCCTTGGCTAAAAATCTAGTTTAGTGCTGATTACATATTATGCACACTTCGGTTATTCTAATTATTATTTTTTCTTAATGAGAGGTACAGTTTTACAAGTGAAACATGACTAAACATGACATATAGGACATTCACAAGTGAGTAAAAGTTCTTTTACAGTGGGATGGAGAGAGAGAGAAACATACCTCTTCTGTGACCCCTAAAATCCCAACACGCAGGTGCCTAACTTTAGGACTTTCATGCTGTGACACAGCTTTTATGTAACTACTGCTATGAGGACAATAATCCAAAACTTCCCCCTCAAAACACGAACACATTTTCAACATACATTTCCAATTGGACTTTAATTTCTCTACTCTTGCAGACTGTGAGATTGGGTATGTGTGTGAATAGTCTTAGAATGGCGGTGGCCCAAAGACGGCCCAGCGAGAGCAAAGGGCCGTGGGATTGGCCATGAGCCCGTGGCCCTGATGCCGGGGCCTGTGGGCCTGGGCCTGGAGCAGGAAGGGGGTGGCCCGTTGGCGGCGGTTGCTGAGCCAGCGTCCCGTGCGGCCAGTTCCATGTTCTATGACACGGGGCCTGGCTCGGGCATTCTAAAAGGGAACAATCGTCGCCAAGACCCAGCGAAGCGGTCAAGTAGCCAAGCTGAGGCCGGTGGTGCTCAAGAGCTTGATTCCTCAGGGCATCGTGAAGCCGGATCCCCGCATCCATTCACTGCGATGCTCCATGAGGTGTGCCTGGGGGGTGGCTGACATCAGCACCTCCAGTCTCAGCAAGAAATCCCCAGGCTCAAGGTGTGGTTCCGTTATGGGATCGAGGCTGACTCCGCCACAACCCTGAATAAACTCCATTGGCCCAGAACCTCCGCCCCCTCCCGGAGCTGAGATGCATAGGAGGGGTCTAGGGAGGCTATAGGTGTCTGTGCCTATAGGGAGTTGCCCCAACCCACCTACTCCATCTAATCCTCCTCCCCTTTGCACCAGCCCCTCTACCCATTGGGAGGAGACCATCTGCCGTCCTAGGGTGAGGGACAGCACTGTAGGGCTGGTGCCCATAGCTCTGAAGAGTCCCCCTGCCCCCCTACAGTAGACCCATTCTTCGGGGTGAGTCAGGGGAATGGACTGGAACCCCTGGTAGGGACAGAAAGGAGAAAATACTTAAAATGTGAAAGTTTACAAATAGTCTATGATAATGTGGGGGCAGAATCTGATTTCTACATAGAGATGACTTTTTAAAAAGTGTTCTTACTGTGCAGGTTCTCTGCTTCAAAAGTGTGGGAAATGGTGTAGGGAGGGTGGCCCCCAATCTAAGAAGGTCATTGTGTTATTAGTTCAATTATTTGTAGACCCTGAGGGGGAAAAAAAGATAATATTAAAGTTACCAAGGACTTCACTAGCCCGTGTTGAGACAGCCTATTTCACGCCAACAGACACATGAAATGAAGGGTGTACAGGGAAAGACCATCTCATGGTCCTGAAGATGAAATCTGCTGACAGGGGGAAGCATAACCGCTTAGCTATGTCTTTTGAGCTTCATTTAGCCCCACAAAGGGCTATTCTTCACCCCTGTGGTTCAATTCACATCAGTATAAAGTGGATCTTTGATATCTAAAGCTGGCTGAAATACTTACAGCACAGAAACATGGAGTTCGTATCACTGTACGTGTATTCTGAAATGGTCTAACAATATATATCCTGAAAAAGGATCCACAAATTTAATAGAGACATCTTACTCATCATGTCTAAAGTATAATTTAGAAGAAAATCTGAAAGTGTAACATCAAAACTTTTGGACAAAAAAATGTTAAGTGAAGGTTTGTGGTGAAGGTTTGCCATTACAGATGAAGAGAAATTTTATGTTTATGAGCTTTACATTACATTTAATTAGATATAACCTTTGTTGAAAAGGACAGTTAAAAGCATACTATCAAATTTTACTAATTAATTGGAATGCTTTTTTAGGATGATTATTAGGATTGTTAAAGATGTATCACATTTTAGTATCACTTAGCCAACACTTGTTTTTGAAAAATCAATGCAATGGAAGAAAGCATTGTGATGAATACTTCACATTTTGCTGTCTTACATAGAGAAGTCCTAGACCTCACTTAAGGCATAGAAACATGGGTCTTATTTTCTGTTTGTTTTTATATATAAATTAAGAAATAGAGTTAGGGTTAGGAACTATTGGTAGACATTAAGCAGAGATTATGTGTTGAATTCTTTTGTTAGTGTTGTTAATCCTAACCTGAGGATATTTTTCCATTGATTTTTTTTAAATTTTCTTCAAAACGTACCCCAATGGGGGTTATGGATTGAACCTGCAACCCAGCTATGTGCCCTTGACTGGGAATAAAACCCAAGATCCTTTGGTGCATGGCCAGCACTCTATCCACTGAGCCACACAGTCCAGGGCTATGTGTTGGATTCCTATAAGGCTTGCAATTTTCCTAGCCACCACTAGTACCATGAAGTAGTTCTGATTGGTTATCCTAAAAAAATATGAGCCCCAAGTGTTTTACAAGAACCAATTAAGAAGCCTACAGAGCTGGGAAATTCTGCTTTCTCTACTCTCCTGTTCTATTTCTAGTTTTTGTTCTAGTTTTCTATCTCTGAATAACTCCATGGTTATAACTTACTGATGGCAAGTTAACAGAATACTTGTTTTTTAACCTAAACATAAATGTAAAAGTAATCCAGTTCAATTTACTTTCTATTATTATCAAAACAACACAAGCACATGATAAAAATATCAAAAAATGCAGACATACATATGCATAACTATTAAATACACACATACACACACAGAGAGAGAGAGAAATAGAGAGGATTCTTGAGTTTCTAATACTTAAAATAAGTGCCCAAGGACATTTTTCTAATTGTCTAGAAGACAAAAATGGAGGTCAGGCCTCTTGATTCCTACACCAATCTATATATAAAAATGGCTAATATGCAAAGTGTCCCCTCCGGAGTTCGACCGGGAGACCGGGAGTTTGATCGCTTGCTATGACAGGCGCTGACCACCAGGGGGCAGTGCAGAATGAAGGAAGGCCCTGACCCTCAGCTGGCAGCCGGGGAAGGGAGGCCCCGGCCGACATCCGGAAGGCCCCCAATCAGCCCTGATCGCCGGCCAGGCCTAGGGACCCTACCTGTGCAAGAATTTCGTGCACCAGGCCTCTAGTAATACTATATTTATATAACAGTTTAGATGCAAAATTTTGGTCAATGTGACAAAAGTTAAGCAAAATTAATATTTTTTTAATTTCCTCTTAAGGACAGAGTTTTCTACTAAAAGGAAATTATATTCAAAAAGTCTAGATTCAACATTTTGCAGGTGGACATTGATTATACTAAGCCATTGCAGGATGAAACCACACTGTTTTCCAATATGTGGCTTGCAAACCATTAGTGGGTTGAAATCAATACAGTAAATTATGAAGAGCATTTTTTTAAAAAATGTTAATAGATGACTAAAAATAACAGAGTGTATTACTCATGGTAAGGACAAGTATAGTTTAACAAAACTATTGTTTAACTTTTACTTAAGTTATGTATAACAATTTAAATATGTAGATATTTATGTGGTTGTGATGTAAAATATATTCTTCAGTCACAGTAAAAAAAAAATGTTTTCATGCCACTGGTTATAGAAATTATCTAAGAAATTTATGTGGTAAACCATGATCCAAAAATATTAAATAGAAACGCCCAGAAATAAGCCATTCATAAGTTTTAAATTGTACATTGTTCTCAGCAGCATGATGAAACCTCACACCGTCTTGCTCTTTCGCGCTCAGGACGTGAATCCTCCCTTTGTCCAGTGTCTCCCCATTGTAGATGCTCCCCGCCCGTTAGTCACTCAGTAACCAGCTAGATGATCAGATCCACTGTCTGGTATCA
This sequence comes from Myotis brandtii, assembly GCF_000412655.1. NCBI lineage: Eukaryota > Metazoa > Chordata > Mammalia > Chiroptera > Vespertilionidae > Myotis > Myotis brandtii. The sequence goes on along the minus strand of NW_005369942.1, from coordinate 2,346,101 downwards.
CAGTGCCTGTGTACAGGTCACCCTTATTTTACTTGATAATGACCCCAAAGTGCCAGAGTAGTGATGCTGGCAATCCGGATATGCCAAACAAAAGCCGTAAAGTGCTTGCTTTAAGTGAAAAGGTGAGTACAGTTCCATTAGATAATTTAAGAGAGAGAGAAAAAGAGAGGGAGAGACCATATTCACATGACTTTCATTGTAGTATATTGTCCTATTTTATTATTAGTTATTATTTTTAATTTCTTACTGTGCCTCAAATATTTAAACTTAGCCTAGGTATGTACATACAGGAAAAACATAGTTTATATAGGGTTTGTACTATCCACGGTTTCAGGAGTCCACTGAGGGTCTTGAAATGTATCCCTCATGGATAAGGGGGGCACTAATATTGTGTCAACATGAGAGAAGGGTACTTGGCATTTCCTCATGCTAGTGTTCACGAGGGAAGAAGCTTTTATTTCATACAGTTCATAGTTCCAAGGATTGCACCCAAACTCATTAACAGTTATTTTTCATATAGTTGCAATGGATACTGCAGATGGATACTGGCTGCATTCCATGTTGCAAATACCAGGCTTTCCTCGGCCTGCTTCTTGCACACTGAGGGGTATGTGATTAACAGAAAACACGTGCATTGATGCAACCACTCCACGAATGTGTAGCTAGCACACAATCAATCAGTAGCTTACAAAGGGTTAACAAGTATCACATGATCTCTCACTTCTATGAGGAATCTAATGAACAAAATAAACTGATGAACAAAATAGATCCAGAGACATGGAAGCATAGAAGAGACTGATGAATCTCAGAGGGTAGGAGGTGGGGAGGGGGAGTGGGCAGGAAGAGATTAACCAAAGAACTTATATGCACATATGCATAACCCCTGGACACAGACAATAGTGCAGTGAAGGCTGGGGTGGGGGCAGGAGCAGGGTGGATGAGGTCAATGGGGAGAAAAAAGGGAAAATCTGTAATACTTTCAACAATAGAGATACATTTTTTAAAAATCTAAATTTGGACTTTTTAATAATAACATAGTAGCAACAAAACTAACATGAAAAATAATATTGTACACACAAATTCAGTCAATATATGATTGAATAAACTTTTACTTTAAAAAAGTGATGGCATTTCCACAAGTTCTGAGTAAGCTGTTTTCAGCTAAGTTATGCTTAAGTATAAGCAGAAAGCCTAAGGTTGCATTTGCAGGCAGTCTACTGATCTCAATAATAATAAATCCTCGATTCATTTAAGAGTTGAGGTTGCAAACTGTATATCCTAATCACTACTTCTCAGAAGCAAAACCAAAATTCAAATTTCAAGTTCTGAGCTAGTGTACATTCCCTTTTGAATGAGAAAAGCAGTATCAGTCAAGTTACCTCCCAAATTTAGCCTCCCAATTCTAGGCATTGAATAGACTTTGACTTGGGGATAGGAGAAATTATAACCTTATTATTGCTTTGGATTTTGATCACATAAAAAATGAGTTAATTTCAGAGACATACTTTTAGTGTATAAGGCATAGGAAATGAAACCTCTTTCTGAAAATAGCTTCTAGATTTATCTGTGGTCACTTTTCTGAGTGCCATTTCTATATTGAAATTCAACTTCCTAATTTTCTTCTCTGTGTGGGAAAAAAATGGTGTGTCAAGTTTTATGATGCCATTAACAGACTTTTGATTGCTGGAGTTGCAACAACATAAATTTCCATGTCTGCGACAATAAAGACTGACCCTTGGAGATTATATATTTCTAAAGGTGATATTATCTGCACATACAGAATGAAAATAGAATTGAGATATGCAACTCGATGCATCAGTCTAAAGAACACGTGCACTAATTAAACCAAAGGAAGCTTCAACTTCCAGAAAGTGTCTAACTCTTGCAGTTTCTCATTTTATCATTAACTGGAACCTCTGTATATTAGCCCCAAATATTACTTCCTGAATGTGATATTTTTTCCTTAAATCGCCATAGGAAATGACTAGTCTGAGAATCATTTAATAATTTAATAGTTGCCACACAAAACACTGAGGGTAAATTCTAGTGCGTTCTGCTAAGTGAAGGAAGCCAGACATCAACGAGTATGTAAGGTATGGTTGCCTTTAGTCACGAAATCTTAACAGACAGAACTATAGGGACAGCAAGCAGATCCAAGTTTGCCAGGGTCTGAGCTTCAGGGAAGGAATGAATACAGCGTGGCACGTTGTAAGGATGTTGCAAATGTCCTAAATCACACTGTGGTGGTGGTCACACTACTGTCTACGCTTGTCGAAAGTCATCACCAAAATAAGGCTGAATGTTATTGAATGAAAAGTCTATCAGAATAGAATTGATAGATGAAAATTTAAAAAGCAATCACCCATAGTAAATGTTATCTACGTTTGTTTGTTTGTTTAGAGGAAGAAACTGAGGTCGAAGTTGAGTAACCAGCATAAGATCTCACAGTGAACTGGACCTGCCTGTGGCGCCAAGACTTGGAATTCTGTGAGGGAAGGTAGGAACCTACACGGACTCCTGCTACATCACTGGCATCTGTTGCTATGTATAAAGTAGATATACAACACGTATTTGCAATACATTTAAAAATCAGTGTCTTGAAGGCGAAGTTCTGCCCACTTGACTGCATAGCGTTGTCCCCCAATAAGTGTTCTGCACTTGTTATCTTCTCTTTCTTTAGGAGAATCTGAACTGGAAACCAAAAGTGTCCCAAATGGTCAAGATGGTATATAAATGTACTAAATATCTCTGTACTATTAAGCTACCAAGTACAAGCATTAATTTCCAAGTAAGAAGTAATTTATCCTGGAAGATAAGTATGAATTTTTTCTTGTTGGTGCAGAAATTCTAGGCTTCATAGCTTGCATAAAATTCCTTTGCTTTCTCAATGCACACCTGGATAAGATATTGGAAATGTATATTCATATTTTCTTTTTCAATTGTCATATTTGGGCCTTTTCTGCCCACAGTTCCCTCTAATGGGTTTCAACTAAGACTTTCCACGTTGAAAGTGGTGCAGACAATTAATGCTTGTCCAAGAAGTCTAGCCTTGACCTGTCTAGATTCCATTCTGTTTATAAATGGCCTTGTATCCTACCACAATTCTCTTAGCATGCCCAATTTTAAAAATTTTCTATCAGAGATTTCAGATACCACAGTCTCTCCTTGCACCTGGAACACCCATGTTTACCAGAGAAAATTTCTTATAAACAGTTTAGACCAGGCTGTCAATAATTCATGCGGGGGCCTGGCAGGGTAACTCCGTTGGTTAGAGCATTGTCCCTGTACACCAAGGTTTCAGGTTTGATCCCTGGTCAGGATACACACGCAAGAGTCAAACAATGAATGCATCAGTAAGTGAAACAACAGAGTAAGTTTCTCTCTGTGTGTCTCTTTCTTCTTTCCTCTCTCACTCTCTAAAATCAATAAATAAAATGTTTAAAAAAATTAAAGGCATGCTCTTAAAAAATCCATGCCAGCTATTTCAGTTCCCTCCTCTATATTCAGGATACTCCCTCCCATTCCCACTGCCCTCTCCCTTTCTCCCCTCTCTTTCCTTCTTCCTCTCTCCCACTCTCCCTCCCCCTCTCAGCCTGCCTGTCTTTCTCTCCCCCTCCCACCTGACTTGAACCACTAATGTCCCTCATGGCTACCATCTTTCTCTAATGCACTCTCCTGTACACCTGCAAGAGCCGCTTCACTGATTCCTTCAATTTACTTTATACAAAGTAGCTGTCTCATATTTTAAAATAAAATCAGATAGTGTTCTTCTTTACAAAACCCTCTAGTGACCTTCCATAACCCTTAGAATAAAGCCCCAATTATCAGCCAAGACCTAATGATGATGACTTTAGGTAACTCTCTAGCTACATTTCTAGGACTCCCTCCCCACCATGTCTCTCATTCCTCAAACATGCTCCTGGTTCATCCTCTCTGCAGAGCATTTGCTGGTTTTTGTTTCTTTTCCTTCATATATATTCCTGGCTCATTTTCTCACTTCATTCAAGTCCAGGTTCTAACATCACTACTTCAGTCATCACCTGTCTCACTCTCTCACATACACACTTTACTCTTTTCTGCTTAACTATCTTTATTTTTCTTCAAAATACCCAAAACTACTTATTTATTATATAACTCCACATATTATAAAATAAGAAAAAATAACCTTGCCTCTCTTGTCCCTTGATTTAGCCCCAATAACTAAAACCTAGTGGTTATGCAAAATGTATTTGTAGAATAAATGAATCAGTTGACTTCCCTTGGCAGAGGAGCCTGGCCTTAGTCCCCTAAGAGTCTGGACCAGAGACAATTTTAGTAAAATAATCTTACTTATGTGTATATTATCCTTTCCCTATGATCTTAAACTGTGCCTTCTCATTCTTTTCTTTCCAAGAGAATGTCAGTGCCTCTTGAGAACACTGACCCAGAGGTTAAGAAGCATCCAAGAGGTATTTGCTCCAGGACTTAAAGGGATATTCTTGACACTTGTTCTACTAGCTTTGTCATATCTTCCCAAACCAAATAAGAAATTATAGGAGACAGAGAACAGAGGTCCGTGTTCTGAAATTCTTACTGAACATGAACATATAAAAATGAAAACTTCTCACCTACAGGCCACAGTAGTTGTTCTCCCTACTAATTAACAGCAATTTAATAAAGATCCTTAAATTTTTTTTTCCACCTGGAGCCAAAATGCAGTCTCAAAGGGAGAAATTTCCAAAGGTCATTCCATCTGAGGGCTCTTGCACTGAATGATTTGAAGTGATGATGGCATTACTCAGCAGCTTGAAGTGGAGTCTTTACACACTTACTAGAGATAAGGAAGTATGCTGGGAAAGTCAAGGATGAAGGGATTGTCCAAGGAGTTGGCCATACATAACATTAAAAGCATCAATAGAATATACCTAGCACATAGTAGCTGCTTAATAAATTTTTATTGAATAAATGAATAATTTCACTCTTTTCTCCATTGAAACCATTGAAAAAGCTGGAGCTTACTGCATATAGCGTCTGGAAGCTCACAAAGACTTTTCTCACAAAATTCAAAGATATGTTTTAGCTTTTCATCATTTTCTACTTAATTGATGTCTTCCTCTTTGAGTGGTCTCTTCATTTGTTACTCTGACATTGCACAAAACAGTTCTTTTCTCAACTCTTACGTTTTTCTTTATCTACTTTGATTTCCTCTCTCCCTCCTACTAGCTCATATGTCTAAGTTTCTCCGTGACTCTGTATTTACAGATGACCCTGTAAGTTCACCTCCTCAGAGAGTTCATACATTTTTCAGAGCTCTAAATATTTCCTCTATGCTGATGGCTCAAATAGCATTTCCAGTCCTCCCTGTTCAATGAGGCTCCAGTCCCAGACTTAGAAATTTTGCTGCCAAATTTCTGATTCCAAAGATAAACTTTTTTCAAGATTTCACAATGACTCCACTTTGCCTCCTAAGTCATGTTTAGGGAATGACACTTAGAATTTAAACCTTCTCCCCCAGCTGTTTTTCCCAGTACGCCCCGGCATGACCTCTCTCCCGCTGAAGTCACTGTCATTTATAATTACTTCCGCCTTCTCCAGCTCTATGTCTTTAGCATCTCTATTCTCTCTTCTTAAAATGCCTCCCACTCTTCATTAACTATCCAATAACATGCAGTCCAAGGAATGCTTTGTTGGTTGTCAGGGAAAAAGAAAAATAAATGAAAAAAAAATCAAAATATTGGACAAAGGAAGAGGAGAATTGGATTGGTATCTGACTGGGTGACCCCAGAAAAATAATTTCTCCCTAAGCCTGTTTCAATAGTATAGGGTGTTTTAGGGTAGAACTCTAGCTTAACTCTGTAATCCTATACAGTTTCATTAGTTCTTTTTCATCTGAATATAAATATTCATTTAAAATAATTTGCCCCCCCCCAAAAAAAAACCAACAAACAAAGAACACCTCCACATACAATTTTACTATTTTCCAAGTTTAGCAAGTCCACTACTAGGCATAGCTTTTGCTAGTAGAGATAGAAATACTCAAACCGTACATGATTATGACATGCTTACTAATGAAAACTCACTTTCAACAAATCAAATTAAGGAAAAAAAATGTATATGTTACCCCCAAAAAGAAAAAATTTGGCATTAGTGACATTGGATATTTTATATCCATCATATGGAGAAACTAAAATGTTTTTAAGATAATTTTCAAAACAATAAAACTTAAAGCATTCTAGAAATAAATATTTTCTTTTAGGAAAAGGATTAACATAATAACTGCTATTTTGACATTTTTATCATTGTATCAAGTCAAACATTTGAGGCCCAGCTTTGTTGGCATAGCTGTGTGCCTCGCCACTGCTTTCATCATCTCCAGAGGGCTTTTGGAGACACTGACTGATCAGTGTATGTCCATTCCCTCCACCCCCAGGCTCTGCCCCCAGATTTGATTGGTTGATATGCTCTCTTAAATGTGTTGGCTGTTTAAAAAAATTCTAAGGGTGGAAAAATGTCCAGTCTTATAAAACTGGCCCACATAGAGCAAGGCCTCTTCTCAAGGATGAAATGGTGATGGCCAGTCTTCTTGGGGAAAGGATTTTTTCCTGATATAAAGGGAACCAGCAGCCAGGTCAGGCCTACTGCGTACTGTGGTCAGGTGGCACGTTGCTATGTATGTTTCCCCCTCCCATTATACAATAAGGAAGGACCATGTCACTATGAAGTAGAGCTGCAATGAAAACTGTGTGCATGAGAGAGAGAGAGAGAGAGAGAGAGAGAGAGAGAGAGAATGTGTGTTCATGCACTAATGCACTATGCAAATGCACATGGAAATAGAAATAAATTTGCTGGCAGTAGACTTAAAAGTGAGGTCATAACTGTCAACGAGCTCAAAGGCTTTGAAAATTTTGAATGTAACAGTGAGAAAGGCAATAAGTTTATCTTCAAAAGATAATATCCATATTTCCCCCCCCCCCCCAGAAATTCAGGAAATATCCAGATGCAGAAATGCATTACCTTTGGGTGAATGCAGAACTCACTAATTTCGATGTCAATAAGTAGGAAACACAAAAATGCGATCTCATAATAATTTAAGAGTCTAATGCAGTCACTCCAAAACTGAGTTGTCATGTGGAATGATTGTGTTGAGCAGCCTCAGGTGACCAAGCTGTAAATATGAAATGGTTTTATTTTTTTTCAGTAACTGCCCACATCTATACACAGTTGAAGTTCATATTCTTGCTGGCTACAAGCCACATTTGTTAATAATCCTTTGGCCCCATCATATTATTTTTCCACCACTTTCAGTTTTTCATTTTCCTCTTGGTCTGCACGACTCATCCTTGTTCATTTAAAAACTTTATTTAATATTGTAAAAAATCCTTTCCTTTCTTCTAGTCAAGCATGAGCTAAAGTTGTAATGGCTGCCAGATGGGGTGAGTTTGTTGGGTCTCTGACCCTTCTTCCTATTCCCTTTGCTTGATGCCAGCATCTCAGGTATTGGTAAGCAGAAGAGGAGAGAGAAAACAGATCCTTTCTTACCTACCTGACAGCTGCAACACTCCCCCCTCTCCCTCCCCAAGTACTCGGTGCTTACTGTCCTGGCCCTCTGTCCGCAGGCTCCATGTGGGGAGGTGGGGGCTCACTTCTCAGCAGCGCCATTGAAGCAGTGGCAGTCCCCTGAGACTTTACCTCTGTTCTTCCTGCAGAACACAGGTGGGCAGTCTCAAGCATCAGTCCTCTCCACAGCAGTCTCAGCAAAACTGCCCACCCCAACTGCATCCCTTTGGGCACCTACAGGATCCATCCCAGACAGCTCGGGCAGTGGGAGCTCCTGGGGGAGGGGTACGGTGGTCCTTGCCTGTGGCCCATCTGCCAGGCCTTTCCAGCATGCTCTCCCAGTTTGTTTCTTCACTGTTCCATGAACACAAAGCATGGCAGCCAGCAGATTTCCAAGAACGCAGTGCCTTCTTGCGACTTCCCGTAATTGCTTAGCTGGGGAAAGAAAGCAGCTCTGGGCCTCCAGGAGAATGGGGTTACATCTTTGTATTGGACAGCATTGCAGGAATCAGAGAAATTTTTCCTTTACTCACGCAGACAGGCATTCTAAGACTGACAAAGTGCCTTTTCCCCCCTGCTGTATCTATTTTGTTCTATTAAGTTCCCATGACTTTATATAAGACAATTTGTAGCCCTTGGCATCTTAGCATTTTTACAGCCAAGAGAGGCAGAGCTATGCACTTCTGGCAAGACAATAGGATCTGAAACTCAGCAGGCAGCAGGCCTGTGATTGTATAATAACGTCAAAGAACCCGACAACAGTAACTCTTAACCCTTCGTGTTTGGCGTGATGATTCCAGGCAGGTGTACTATTTGATTTTTCAGTCTCTCTTCTAAAAGTTCAATCTTGAGGTTTGATTCCTGAGAGAGAAAGAAACACCCCATGCATCTGGAAGCAGGATGGCATTACATTTCCTACTTCCTTCTCCTTGTTTGGTTTAGCTGGTTGACACTCAGAGCTGCCTGGGAACGGCCCTGGCTGTTTGGGGAGGATCACTATTGGGTTTCATCTCTGGCTTCATGTGAAGCATCTGCAAATAATCAAGATGCAGAAAGGCGCTCAGAGTGGGAGCAGCCTTCGGGATTTGATTTAAGTGCACCTTCCTGTGAGCCGCATTTCTCTGTTTACATACATTCCTGCTCTGAAGGCCAACTTCCTGTCGTAAAGCGGCATACCCAATTGGAGTATTTAGAAAACAGTGTGCTCCAAACCCTCCTAACTCTGGAAACAGGCTTGATTTTTAAAGGCTGTGTCATAAAATGCAGCACTTTACCCTAACTTCCATGATTCATCCTCTCTCTCTCTCTCTCTCTCTCTCTCACAGAAATTAGTGCTATTTTCACCAAAAAATATGTCAGTACAGACCTTGTTTGGAGACTTCTCTCTCTCTCACACACACACACACACACACAGAAATTAGTGCTATTTTCACCAAAAATATGTCAGTACAGTACAGACCTTGTTTGGAGACACCAAAGTGACATTGCACAATGACTGAAAAAGGAAAGGAACTTATTTTTCAAAAGTGATAAATCCCTGAGAGAAGACACAGTGTGATCAATCCCATATCGTATAAATTTGAGCAATTCAGGTTTCTTAAATGATTCAGGTGTCATGCTTCCTTTGGCTCCGTCAGTTGTCTTCTGTTTAGATCTATAATTATATTCTTTTTCAAATTATTGCTTAGTAGATCCTTTCCTACTCTGCCTTGATATTTCATTCTCTCTCCCAACCAAACTTAGTTTGCTTTCCCAGGTGAAACCTATTCTTAGCATATACTCAAAATGCATAGTTACATCCCTCCTTTTCTAGCCTACTACTCTCCAAGACATAACTTTTGAAGTTCAGTTTCAAGTCTATGCTAGATCTAATTAGGACTTAATTAGGTCAAGCATCTACCACCCAGAAATCATTCTTTCCATGGTCACCAATGGAAGTCATTATTATTAAATCAAAAAGCAGTGGGCAGTTTTCATTGTGTATTTATTATATGTTCTCTAGAATTTGGTTCTCTTGACAGAACCCTCCCAAAACTTTATCCTCCCTTGGTTTTTGTGACATTATTGTGTCTGTGTTAATCACTATGATAGGCTCCCTTTATCCCTGCATACTTTAAGTCTTGGGCTTTTTCTGGGTACCATTTTAAAATATAGTCTTATTAATCCACACATGCTGTCCATTGCTCTTCCACCGCATCAGTTGTACAATAGACACTGACGATTCCCAAATCTACATATCATCCTGTGGCTCTCCCTCATTTATTGCATCCTTTTAGTAATCAATTCCTACCAATCCTGCCTAGGAATCTCACTTGAATCTACAACATATCTCCATCCTTAGTCTTAAGAGCAATATTATATAGAAGGCTCCATACTCACACACTCTATGAATGAATCCTGGTTGTGCCTTTCGCGAGCTGTCTATCTGTGGATAAGATATTTAACCCCTCTCTACCTCAGCTCCCACATCAGGGTGTGCTGGTGTTATTACTATCAATGTGATAGTTCAATTCATCATTATTTTTAAAAATCTCAGTAGTTGTAATCACCACTTAACAGGTCCCCCCCCCCACCCCCCATTTGGCTCTCTCAAAATTAATCTACCAAACAACTTGAACTTCCTAAAGTATTTGCATATCTTTTCAGTGCATAATCTTCTAGAATGGCTTTCTTTTCATTTCTAATATAATTCTGATGAACCACACTCTATATGACATGATTCCTTCCAACCTTTTGTGCCTAATCTATGGCACAGAGAATGAAGGACACCAGATGCCTCCTCCCACTTTCAACCAGTAGTTATGATGCCATATATCCAACCTCTCAGTAATTGAATTGTTTTTCCTTTGGAAAAAAATGTCTACTTGTGTATTTCTTAAGCTGCATTCTAACAACTAGGCATGTTGAAAATGAGATTTCACAATTGTTGTAGGTATAGCCAAGTTATAGATTCAGGCAGCAAATCTAACATATAAATATTACACAAGTTCTATGCATGGCCACCTATCATTTCTATTCTTTATTCAACCAGTGTGCTGCAGAATTTTAGTAATTAATTTATGTATGCCCCCATGAGATGAAAAAGGTTGAAAACCGCTGGCCTAACCTCCTTTACATTTTGTTTCTAGTGTTTCATTTCACTCTGTCATGCTTCACAGTACTGAAAGCAATATCCACAGACATGAAATAAATTGATTGTGTTCAAGAGAGATAGCATAGATGGTTGAGATAATTAAGTATAGCAGTAACTCTTCCTACAAAACCAAAATTGACTTTTTTTTCCGTACTCCTGAAACTTAGGTACTCTACTTTAAAAAATAATATTTACTTAAAAACAACAACAAAAAGAACAGCTACTAGGCGTTATACTAGTGTAAGTTCTAAAAATTGGGCAATAAGGGTAATCATGAATTAGTGTCCTAAGAGTCATCAGAAATGTGGAAAAATATAATAAAATTAAAAGTCTTTGGGGACAGTGAAATACTGGTATGGCATGTATACCACGCCACACAGTTTCTGAATATTTTAAAGGACATAGAAATACTATTATTTGCTGCTCATTTTGAACAACTTATACCATGTATTTTCAAAATTCAAAATTGTATTGTGTATTCTCATCACTTTATATATGATAAAGTCAGAAAGACCCAGTGACTTAATAGAAACAAATCATGTACTTGGAAAATTAAAACACACCTAAGCCAATTTCTATATTTCTTTACTTTAAAAAGTTATTTATTTCCTTCTTGTTAGTGGACTTGACATGAAATGCTGGGGGCAAGTTTATCCAATAAAATAGTATGATATTTAAAGTCTAATTCTAGAATTCCCTGACCACTTTTTCAGGTTAATTAGCATAATAGAATCTGGTTAGAATGAGTATTTTTAGGTATTGAACAAATACATAAGAGATGTACCTCTTCATTCGTTATTTATATCAGTTTGTTTTTAAATGTTACTTAAAACACCTTCTCAGTGAATCACGATTTCTGAGCTGATGGTTAGAATCACACTTTTATTTTCTAGGACCAGCATGAATTGATTATTAGCAAATTTCTACATTACTGTGTTTTGAGTTTCTTGGGGGAAATAACTATTTAATTTAAACTTTCTCAAATTACTTAATGAACATTCTATTTCTATAAATAATATTCCATATACTTATTCCATATCAATGTTCAGGGTTACGTGAGATGTCATTCACCAAAGATAAAACTTCCTTTGTTCATGAGCATTATTAGGCAGCGGTGCTATGTCTTCTCACACTCGGACCGGCCATTGGCCGCAATGGCAGAGGAAGTAGCATCAGAATTCCAGCACTTGGCTGGAAGTGGTACTGCCACATCAGCCTCTCAGAAGTGAAGCAGGGAACTGTCAGCAGAACTGCTCCTACGTTTGCTTTCTGGAAGGCAAGTAAGTGGTCCCTCAGGTCAGGAAGACTCAGACAATAAAGCTTTATAGATTGCAAGCAACACCTTAATTGTGTTTGAATGTGAACAGGAAGTCCAGGCAATCCTCTGCTGTGAAATGAAGTTCAGATTCCTGCGTGTGCATGTGCTTTTTATTCTGTGCCCTTCGAAGATCCAGAATAGATGCCAACATCATATTACTATTTGATCGTCCTTAATATTTCAAAAGCCTTAACTTGAAACAATCAACATGCATGTGGAATATATTATCTACCCAAGTGCTTGTAATAGTTTTATGCTATAACTGGGTTTGTGCTTATCCAGATTTAATGAAATATAGTGTATGTAAGGAGAATGACTATAGATCAGAATATTCTATCTCACTTTCACGTATACCACCCAAGCTTTTCCTTTGCTGAACTTTCCACTAGTTTACATCATGGCACTATTCATAGATTTAGTTTTGTTCGTTTTGTTTAAAGATCTTTATTATCAATTAAACTATAAGCTCTTTGAGGTCAGGGTCTATGCCTGCCTAAGTTTATCACTAAATAATCAGAAACCAGTTCAGTCTCTGGAATTGGAGCGCCCTATTAACGACCAGTAGAATAAACACTCTTTTAATATTGTTTGTAAAGGCATGGGCAAAAAGATAATACCATTTGATTAAATCCTTGAGCATATAGTACTGTGACGCAGTATATCAAATGTATATTTACATTTTTTAAATGTTTTTATTGATCGTTTTTAAGAGAGAGGAAGTGAGAGGGAGAAAGAGAAAGAAACCTCTGTGTGATCAAGAGAAACATTGATCAGTTGCCTTCTGTACACACCCAGTGGGGGACTGAACCCACAACCTGGGCATGTGCCTTGACCAGAAGAGAACCGGTGATCCTTTGGTATAGGGGAGGACACTCAACCAACTGAGCCACACCGGCCAGGGCATATATTTACTGTTAATATAGAAATAATATTAAACCAAGGATTCTTTTCTATCATCTCTCATATTCTTATTGTGAAGAACAACAAAAATCAAAGCTGTTTTGTACCACATAAATTGGCAGGAAAAATATAGCATTTAAAAATATTTACATTTAGAATTTCAAATATCAGCAATATTTTTCCAGAATCTATCTTGATATCCTTTGCAAACAGAAAAAGAAATGTACAATAGAAAATTATATTGTTGTGTTACTTGTATAAAATAACAATTACAGACATACTGCTGTTGCAGATTTACATACTTTCACCTGTCTGGTCCCTATTGTGACAAATAGCATGGGTTTGTTAAATGACTGGCTAGGAAAGGGACAAAATTCATATTCACGAAGTATAGAAAAATTAACAGACCTCCACGGGCATTAAATTCATGGCTTCCTTGTATAGTTAAAGGCTTATCCCAAAGGAGCAAATCAGTCAGAGTTTGGGATCTGTTTCTTTTCTCACACGACATCCTTTACAGCTCATCATTGCGTTCTGCTTGGAATTTCCACAGCTTTCCAGTTGTACAGCTAATGTAAACTCCAAATCACAATCGACTCCTTACTATAAGCATACGCTCAAGACCATTTCCTAATATAGAAAGATACGCTTTCTCTTTCGATTACATCTGCAAAGTTTGGTTATTTTCCTTTGGCCCACCCTGGAACTTCATTTTAATGTAGAAAGCTCTCAAATATTTATAGAGGAATATAAACAAAAAGTAATTCTGTCTTCTTTGATAAATCTGTTGCTCCTGTTACTCCTGCCTCTTCAGCCATCACTTTTAATTTTTCTTATTTGACAGAAACCAATATTATTGATTTCAGAGTGCTCTTTTTTCTCACGCACATAGCATTAAAACTTGCAAGTGTTTCATTAAAGAGAAATTCACTCAACTCGTCTACATGTTTCTTGGTTAACATTCAGTATCTAAAACAATACTTCTATGTAGTCATGCTTAATAATTACCCTGTAACTATCTGTTGAAAAAATCATAAAAGTGAAATTCACCTACTTTCTGAAAAAGTACATATATATTTATACATATATATACATATAAATATGTAGTATATATGCATGTGTGTGATTGTATACAGAGAGAGAGAGAGAGAGAGAGAGAATACTATGGAAAGCATATATGTCACTATGTCACTCAAAGTTACCAGAGTAGATGTGCCATGGAGGGTATGCATGTGACAATTTGTTTACAGATGGTATTTCTGAGAATAAAGATATTGATCTCTCGCTTCAAGGAAGTCCTATTGAAACTAGAAGTAAGATCTTAATGAAATGTACTTGAACTGAGTATCAAATAAGATTCCAAAAATAATTTGTCAAAAGCCAAGAATTATCGCAGTGTTTTTGGAAAATGGTCAACAACAAACATTAAACTTCAACTTCAATGCAAGGAAAACTCTTAACTATTGACAGCCACTCACTCTATATTTTGACATAGGGCATGAGTGGGGGGGGGGGCAATGGGAGATAAGGACACATATGTAATACCTTATTCAATACAGAAAACAAATTTTAAAAAGAAAAAAAAGAGATCTTAACCATACACTTTGGTGTCATAAGACTATCCTATCCTAATTCTTACTTATCAAAAAAAAAAAAAAGAAAGAGAAATAGTGTGAGGATAAAGAGAATGAACAGAAAAATAATTTTCAGAAGAATTTTATTTTTATCTTTAATGAGATACTTATAAGCTTACTGTCATTATTTTGAAAAAAAATATTTTGAACATTTTGAAAACAAAACAAAGAAAAATAAAATAAAATCTGAGCTTTTAGTATAAAACAAGTCTTCTCTAAACTCTTCTTCCTCATTAAACATCTATTTATTCTCAGGCAGAAAAACACTCCCTATTTTATTTACATCATAAATGTAAATAACTTTTGGATATCAGTATTTTATTTAAAGACGGTAAGAGGACATGAGACTATTTTAAATTGCTGATTGTCATAAACTTAGGATATTTCTTTGATCTAAATATCAGGAGGCTCACGGTAGTCTAACTTTACAAGAGAAATTCGAGAATTAAGTTTCTCTTTACAATATAAAATCTGTTTCAGATCATTATCATCCTCATAATATCACGACTATCAGTTTATTGTAATTTAATTTCTTGTACTTGCTTAGCATTTCACACATCTCGTTTTCACTGGTATCCGTTGTTCCCGTTTGCCATACTAAAAATGGTTAAAGATACAATTCCAGCTGCCTTGGGGAAGGCTGTTTGTATGTGTTTGCTGTTTTAATTTGCTTGACTACAAACAAAAACGTTATTATCCTGCCCTGTTTTGTTTTGTTTTAATATCCCTTTACTCTTTAGGAAATTGAGTAAAATTCTCTGTGCTTTATGAAATTGAGGAAACTCTCCCCCTTAAGTTTTAGGTGAGCTCACCACTCTCCGTCTTCCAAGGGCCTGCAATTTCTTCTCCCCAATTCTCCCAAGTCACTTCACATCCCAGAGCAAAAATTCTCTTCTAGCCCTGATGTGTCAGGGGTCATACAGTGGCCACACCCCTCCATTCCTTTCCAATGCTT
Source organism: Myotis brandtii (assembly GCF_000412655.1). Classification (NCBI taxonomy): domain Eukaryota; kingdom Metazoa; phylum Chordata; class Mammalia; order Chiroptera; family Vespertilionidae; genus Myotis; species Myotis brandtii. The sequence goes on along the minus strand of NW_005369942.1, from coordinate 2,330,625 downwards.
AAGACTGTTACTAAATTCCGACAATTTAATCAGTTTTCATGCTACATGTATCTTATTTCTTAATCAAAATCAACAAACAATAGTTTTACTCTGGAAAAGCGGAACCATGGGATCTATCTTTCCGTCCGTTCAAGGTTGGCACTGGCTGGAGAAGGCACCATTTAACCAGAATTACCTTTAACTTTAAGTGACAAAATTTTAGGGTCTGTCCTCAGTAAAGAAGGCAAGATTTCTCCATGTACATACACAGCACCCCTTTTTTTATAGAATGTTAATAAATGACATGTAGAAAAGGAAGTATTTTAACTTTAAAGAACTTTTTTGGAATGATGGGTTAAAGAAATTAAGCAAGTGTCTTCAATGATGATCTTGGGGTTCGGAATCTGATAATAACGTGCCGTCAGTCTACAAATGGTATTGACTCTATGGGAAGTTCAAGGTTCACCCAAGCTTCACTGCTATGAGTCAGCATTAAAGACAACTGTCCCGCCACACTAAAGGAGTCCTGTACTGACTCAACCACATTATCTAAGAGTATAATTTTCAAAGAAAAAGTGTGCACATGGGCATAATCATTATTCTCTCTTTTCCTCCAATAAAGTCTATAACGGCTCTTACAAAGAGCTTACCATTGTGTGGTTAACACTAATCCTGTTTTCTCAACCTGAAAAGGCATAGTGTAGGCAGCTCCAAGCCCTGGAACCAGTAAATGGTTTTCTCTTCCTCTTTATCTCTAGGCAGAAACATGATGAACTCTGATGCTTGGTTCTAGACTCCATATGGTCCAAACTAGCTTACTCAGGTTTCTCATCAGAATTTCAGAAAACACAATTTGTTACTCTCTCCCTCTTGCAAATATCCCTCAAACAGGCCTTGTGAGTAAAGTTGTTTAAACTGAAGATAGGATTGAAGTATCACTGATACTACTAGTGAAAATCAACTTAATATTATTTGAAACCACACCTTAAATATATCCTCTTTGCAATATTTCTTTAATATATTACATTTCTAAAGTTGCTTAACCCCATAGGTTCGATTTTTAATTTGAACCTATGGAATAGTTGCAAATTTAGTAGGGTTCAAGTGTTTGCTCCACTACTTACTAATGAAATGGTCTTCATTTATTTTCTCAATCTCTTTGAGCCTCAATGTCCTAGAATATAAATGGAATCATTAATACCTCTCTCATAATGTTGTTTCAAGTAATGACTGAAATGATATACGTAAAGTCATTAGGATAGTATGTGGCATGCCATAAGTGCCAGATAAATTTTTATAGCTACAAATATGTCCTCATAATTTCCTCACCATGCAGCCTTAGATTAAATCATAACATCTTTCTGCCTAATACCATCCAATCACCTTTAGAGTAGACTCCAAACTTCCTTAAAGTCACATATAAAGTCAGCCCCCTTTTACCTAACCGTCCCCCTTTTGTGTGACTTTTCACTTTTTATGTTTCTTTGGTCTCACCAGCCTTTAATCTATCCCTTTAACACACCAGAAGGCTCTACTTATTTGTACTTTTTCTGTTTATTTCCTAGAATTCTCATCTGTAAAATTTTTATTTGGTTGAATTCTCCCTGTCACTTAGGTCTCAGTCCAAATGTCACCTTTCCTGAACATAAAAATACACCATTGTTTTATTTTTAAATTATATCTTCCACTAGTTGAAATTCTTTTACATGTTTCTTTATTTTGTTTTTACCTATCTTCACCATTAGAATGGCGTAGGGGCCTTTTCTGTTGTGTTCAACGCTATATTCAAAGTGCTTAGATAGTGCTTGAAACAAGGTAAATGCTCAATCAATTTTTATTTGATAAAATAAGTGGAGTAGACTGTGGCCACTGTAAGTGATTCTGTTGTGGGTTTGGCTAGCACCAGAAATTGTGGATGTTCTTGTATCTGGCGCCAGAGGGAGGTGCCTAGGGAGTAACAGAGAGCTAGATATTTAGTCAGCAAGCCTTAGCCCTTCATTCTAATCCTTCTTACCTTTCATAAGCCATGTGATGGTTCAGAAAGGAAGTATATAAGGCCCACAACATTGGGGCCTTATATACTTGATGCACCAATATATATTCATAATTGGCAGTGTGAAGAAATCATAAAACCACTCTTATGGACTGACATCATGTATTTGCTCAGAGCTGGAAACATCCATCAGAGGGACGCTTTTGATACTTAAAGATATACATGGGAGAATGTTCCCAAGAGTTTCTGTCTGTAGATAGACTTAGATATCAACAATACCCCAGGGCACCTAGCACTCAGCTCTTGGTTTCTAATATCACATTGTTCAATAAAAGGCACTATATCTACTGGGAAAAATGACTGAATCGAGGTCTAGGCCAGGAAATATGCAAGATGTCCTAGTGCATCTCATAGTGCCCAGAAATAAAGAAGTGCTAAGAAAACAAAACCCTCACAATGATGGGGGCATATCAAGAGTACACAGGTGCCACCTGGAAGAGTTCTCAATTGCCAAAGAAATTGACCAGCAAAATAAATAAATAGTGCTTTATAGCCCAAAGTATAAAATTAATAACCATGAATCTATATTAAGATGAAGAAATAATTCAATAAATAAATAAATGGGGGGAAAGAGACAAATCTCCCTTGCAGAGGAATTCTAAGTAACTTATGTAGATACTGTGCTCTCAAGTATGGGGAGTGTTAACTGCCACCTCTTCTAATGAGTACAGTATGGAAAGAAGAAAAGAATAACTTAACAGGTGGAAAATACTAACAATACTACTTCAGTCAGGTAATCATAATATCAATAGTAATAACTCATATTATAGTATTTAGCCTTGACAAGATGGGATATAATGGCATTTTGCCTCTGTAGTCTTCCTATCCAAAAGCCATAACCTTAGTCTCATCATGATAAAAAAAAATCAGTCAAATCCCAATTGATGAACATTCTATATACCTGACTGATACTCTTCAAAAATGTGAAGGTTATCAAAAACAAGAAAAGTCTGAGAAACTGTCTTAATCAAGTGGAGCCTGAAGAGACATGATAACTAAAGGTACAGAGATTTCCTGAATAGGATCTTGGAACAGAGAAAGGACAATAGGTCAAAACTAAATAAATGTAAATAAAGTGTGGACTTTAGTTAATAATTTATCAATATTGGTTTATTAGTTGTTATAAATGTACCGCACTAATGTAAGTTGTTAATAGAGGGCACTGTGTAGTATTCAGTATATGAGAACTCTATGTGTTACCTTTGAAATCTTTCTGTAAATCTAAAAGTATTCTAAAGTAAAAAAAAAAAAAAATTAAGGATAACCACCTATGCTTGACTTTATAGAAGCAAGTGATGAGGATACTGAGAATAACAGTTTAAATGTACATCAGAAACATATATTTAATCTTCTATGGTTGTTAACAAATCAATTTGTGTTTATGTTTCACATGTAAAAAAAACGTTTTCTGCACAAATGAATGAATTCATGAAAAAAACAATATTTTTATTTTTGCTTCTTTTTCTACAAAAGTTACTCTTTAGATGTTTTATGACTTTGAGAGGAAAATAAAAAAATGAAAAAGAAGTTAGGCTTACTAGGTTTAAATTTAGTATACTTTTATGTAATTGTTTCCATCATAGAAATCAAAAGCTTTTTAGGGACATTACGTAATTTCTTCCAACATCATTGTGTAGAGTAAGGTTATTTTTTTTAAAAAAAAGCACACTTTTTAAATATTAAGAATAGTTCTTTAAAAATTCAAGCTTTGACAAAGATTTAATTTAGTCATTTAACCTAAATTAACCAACTTCCTTTGGGATGAATAGCTATTTTTAGTCTAGGGAAGATATTTATATAAAATTCCTCAAGGAAACCATCTATTCTTGTCTCTATTCTAAGAACCCCGGTTATAAAACAAACAAAAATATGAAAACAAGATTAAAGAACAGGAACTTTTTGCATATAAAGTTTACCATATTTAAATAAAGACACTTTTTTCAAAATTCAAAAAATATGATAGTGGTATATTGGTAAGACATAGTGAGATTCATATTCTGCTATATCACTGGTGATAATGTTAATGATTTCTTTTTGGAAAACAATTAGAAAGTCTCTCTCATTTCACTTGGAGCAAGTTATCTCATAGCTTAAAATATATCATAATGAAGGAATACAAAGTATTCAAAGAGGTTAAAAATAACTATAATGGCTGAAAAGGAGATTTAATATAGTCTGCACTTTGAAATTTAAAAAAATGGAACAATTTAAAATGCACCAGAACAAGGAACTGGATTAGAAAATATTACATTATTGGAGAGATTTATGTGGTCATTAAAATACTTATAAAAAATCTGAACAATTTAATGCCTTAATAAAAAACACACAGTAAATAATGGATACTCTGAAAAAAATTAGCTTAATACTGATTATTCTAAAGCTTCCACAAAGCTTTTGACAACTATTTTCCAAAGTTCAATTGATCTCTAGCTTATATAAAGCAGATTAGTAGTTTTACTTATATACTAGTACTTCATATTATAACTAATTCAGTTGGGTGGGCTATGGAAAGAAATGTTGCCCAAAGTGACTACTCCTGAAACCTAGGTTAAGGCTTTTCTAGAGTTGTAATGGATAACCAATAACATGACGTTAACATTTTTTCAGGCCAAAACCATGTCAGTCATGCACCACTGAGTAAAATGTGAGGAACTCAAGTGATTATTCATATGTTGAATTGGACAAATGCAAAATGTCTTGAAAATGAAACTCTGGCTCTGTTTTTAGGTATTCTGTTAGTTCTAGACTTGTGAAGGAGACCAGACATATCCAGCTTCTCAGTTTTTCATCAGGGTTTACAAACTCAGCTACCCACCTGGTTCCTAAAGCATATGCTTCATCATTAAACTGACAACACACGATTAGTGCAGTAGGCAGGCTTTTAGTCCCTATGATCTTCATACCCTGCTCTTTTTTTGTAATTTTTTTATTTTTTTAAATTTCTTTATTGATTAAGATATTACATATGTGTCCTCATCCCCCCATAACCC
>NW_005369942.1:2289240-2325586 GCF_000412655.1 Myotis brandtii | reverse complement strand
TATATGCATGCATACAAGTCCTTTGGTTGATCTCTCCCCCTTACCCCCACTCTCCCCTACCTTCCCTCTGAGGTTTGACGGTCTGATCGATGCTTCTCTGTCTCTGGATCTGTTTTTGTTCATCAGTTTATGTTGTATATCCTGCTCTCATACCTGTGAATATGTTATCTTAGATGACAAAGGGGATTTGCAGATAGAATTAAAGTTGCTAATCAGCTTACTTTAAATTAAGAAGATAATTCTGGGCTATCAGTTGGGCCCATGTATTCACTTGTGCCTCTATCATGGAAAGATATTTACATAGATTTTAAAAAATTTTTTCTTCCTTGTAACAAATATTTGAAGGAGATTACACCATATGCTAGCTATCTCCCATTTTGCTCCTTCAGACTCAACTTTCCACCCTTCTCCACCCTAAAAAAAAAAATGGTGGAAGAGGAAGACAGAAGAGTCAATGAGAGTGATGTGGCAGAAAGAGAGGCAGGAGAGTATAGGCATAAGAAAGATTACCCATGTCTGAAGACAAGGCCACATGAGCAACGGAATGTGTGGCAACCTCTAAAAGCTGCGAGCAGGCCACACTGACAGGCAGTCCTACAACTGCATGGAACTGGGTTTGCCAATAACCTGCAGAAGTCAGAAAACAGATTCTCACCTAGAGCCCCAGAAGGGGACACAGGCCTGCTGCCGCATGGATTTTGGCCTTGTGAGACTAAGGAATTAACCCAACCCACCTCACCTCTGCTCTCGGCGGTCAAGGAATGCTCGGGACCATAAGAAGCTGGAAAAATTGATACTATCCATATACTCTCCCTCAGATCCTCTTTTCCATTTCATATCCAACAACAACAAGAAAAAGCAGCAGCAGCTTCTGCAGTGCAGGAAGAGAAAGGAGAGGGATTAAGAGGAGGAGGAGGGAGAGGGAGAAGGAAAATAAATAGAAATATATGCAAAAGAGAATGCAAAGAAGCTCATAGACCAATGGTTCTCAACCTTCTGGCCCTTTAAATACAGTTCCTCATGTTGTGACCCAACCATAAAATTATTTTCGTTGCTACTTCATAACTGTAATGTTGCTACTGTTATGAATCGTAATGTAAATATCTGATATTCAGAATGGTCTTAGGCGACCCCTGTGAAAGGGTCGTTCGACTGCCAAAGGGGTCGCAACCCACAGGTTGAAAACCACTGTCATAGACATTTAGTTTTAAACCACTAAAGTTCATTACTTGGTCAAGACTTTTGACTTTAGCTACTGAGTCCATGTGAAAGGAATGATCCCTTTTCTATTTATACAATTACTGAAGAGTTTAATAACTGAACAGATTGCATCTACACTTTCCCATCTTAGTACTGTTTCACCAGAACGAACAGAAAAGACCACTCTTCTCCAGTTAAAGGTGAAGAATTGTATCTGTGATTCACCTTACTCTCATCGAGTTTAAAAAACTGGATCACAGATTTGTCTGTGGAGGAAAACACTGGTATAAAGTTTGCTATGGCTTTAACCAATCAAAGTGCCTTTATTTCTGCTCTTAGACTTAATTAGAAGCATAATTATCCCATCTCCTCTTCTCTTCCTCAGAAGTGTCTTCATTATCATGGCCTGCAGGGCAGTGGTGAAAAGTAGACCTTACCAACCTTGAATCTTGGGTTGAGTTAACACACAGTTTCATATGTTAAAAAGGAACAATCCATCCTGGGATTGGCTCAGGGGCAAGTTAATTCCTGTTAATGAATTTTTTATTCTAGGGAAAAATCCCCATAAAAGCTTCCCTGCTGTGGCGATTTTTTTTTTCTCTTTTCTTTTTTGGAGTTGAGTTGGCCTGAGGAAAGATATTTGCTAGCATGATAAGTTTTTGCACTAGGGAAATGTTTAACCTTAGCCGCTGATTCTGCCTCAAAATAATTGAGATCAAAGCTGCAAAAAAGCAACTCTTCCAGGAGTTTAATAACATACCACATTCAACTTTTGTATCTTAGAGGTTATTAATACTAAATATTAGTCTGGGAGTCTTTGTCAATGTTCTCCCTCTCTACTTTCAAACCTCCACATTTCCTCTCCATGTGTAATTATTTTAGGTGTACTGGAAAGGCCTCATTCTTCCAACAAGTAGTCTGCGGACAGTGGATTTCCCCGTGTGGAAAGAAAAACAGGGATGTGAATGCAGCACAGAATAGACCCAAATACACACCCTCAGAGGAAGACTAGAAAACCCCTTTGGAAGTTCACTGAAGCACCAAGCTGTCGCGCTTATTGATTTCTAAGAAGGCTCTTCTGCCTGTTTGAACTCTGAGAATCTTACAGAAGCTCAGCTAGCTAAGTTTCTACCACCATCCAACCCAAAAGAGACTGTGGAGACTTGGGTGAAATTAAAATTATAACAAAGATGGATGGATACCATAACATACGTCTCCAGTATGAGGGAGGAGGTGTGACATGTTTCATGTGCTTTTTGAATTTCTACTTCCTGCTGTTCATTATGGGTCATTTCTAAATCCTCTTTAGACAGATAGAGGGGGAGAGAGAGAGAGAGAGAGAGAGAGAGAGAGAGAGAGAGAGAGAAGAGAGAATTCACCCTCCATGAGTTTTCTATAAAATGTTAAAAGTATTTTATAAAAACACCACTTTTCCTATACCACTATTGACATTTCCTCGTATAAATAATGATTTGATTGTCCTGTGGTAGCATGATTAAAGTTAATTAGAAGGAAGTGATGAAGATCAACACTGTGTAAATTGGACAGTTCAATAATTCTAATGCAGAGAGCTTCTCTTAAGACAGTAACTTATTTAGAATATAAGTGCACACATTCTCTGCTTTGCAGTAAAATGCAATGACAGCACAGAGCTATAGAGAGGCTGCAGATGTTGGGCCCTCATAATGAATGGGCCCCCACCTTACTGTTCAGGAGAAGAGACAACATGTGGGCAACTTTGGGCCCCATGCCCTCTCGATTGACAACTACAGCTACTTCAAAATTTGTGTGTAGTTTTTTTTTCCCCCTTTAGGATATAAGTAGTTGAAGTCTGAAATATATTTCATATAGAAAACTTTATAACAAAGAATGTAGATGAGAATAGTGATGAGGAAAAAAGAAAAACGATATCTTTCCCGACAATCTTGGCCACCCTATTAAGATGTGTATTGATCACATTGAGAGACTTCAAAGCATGAACAGATTTGAAAATGGAAATAACAAATGTGAAAATCCCCCCATCTAGCAATACTTGACATCTGTATAATAACCCATTCATTGATATTTGACAGTTATTTATGACTCTTCAAGTGAAGCACAGTTGTTTATTTGGATTTTGATTTATAATTTGAAGTAATCTTCCCAGAAGAATATTAAATATTGTGCTTGACACATTGGTTGAAGTCGAGTCGTCATCTATTACTGAAATATACCAATATGAAATATTAGGTGCTTTTCTATCAACCTGGAATATTTCTGACAGTGAATTTTAAATCGATCATTAATGCTCACTCTTCTGCTGTCTGATTAAAGATGCAGCTGATGATTGAAGAGCCTTTTCAGCTTTCAGAGTTGCACTGAGGTTTCTGGGTCATGGAATCATAGAGCTGGAGGATCCCAGTTACTGTTTAGGTTTAGGACAGCTAAAAGTTCAAAGAGCATAAATGATTGTTAATACCCCACAATATGAAATTTATATTAAACTAGAAGCCCAGCGCACAAAATCGTGTGGCCCCGCCCACATGCGAGGCCTCGCTGTGCTCACAGCCCTGCCCACCCGCGCTGGTCTTTGGTTTTTACGGTGTTAGGGCCACTGGGTTTTTATAATATAGATGATAATGCCTTTTAGGTAGGAAAACTAAACAAAAATTCAATGTTACAGAAATATTTCCAGTCTTGTGAATGGCATTGTACATGATACTTCCAAACAAGTTAGGTACTCTAGATATCGAAGAGTGGAGAAGTATGTTCCATCACAATGCCAGAATGTGGTGCAGCTAGGTTGTTGAAACCTCTTTAAATAGAATTCCCAGAATAGATTAGTGCCATTTAGACAATAATTTTCTGTTCTGTTAATAATTAAAGGTCAGTGTAATATTCTAATAAAATTTGGATAGTAGGACATTGATAAATACTCTTTATTCAGTTTAACAAAGTTTTATACAAAAAGTAAGCATATTAATATGCTCTATTAGGCTGATTGAAACTGTGCAAATGGACAAAGCCCAAACTACACAAATGGGAATCTATTTGCCTTGCAGTAATTTATTTTCACTTCCTGGCCTCCAAATTAATAGTAACTAAAAATGTTCTAGAAAGAAGGCCTAATTATTATATTTCTCCTTTTCCAGACTATGCAAACTAATAAATCATAATTAACATTAGAGACTCTTTACACAGTACCCATCCACCACTATTTCTATAAAATGTAATTGCAGCTACAGATTTAGGCCCCTAAACACCTACTTAAATAGTCTTTCTTTTTTTCCTAGAAAACATATTTGTTTAAATCATAAATACTTATAAGACAGGGGGATTATGGGACTTCTACCCTATATAAACAGACCCTCTATTCTTATTCACATCGGTTTGTTTTTAAATCTTGTAGACATTCTCTTTTCACTGCAGCACATTATATCTGCTTTATTTATCCATAATGCCATTTAGTTAATTAGGAGATTCATTTTATTGTCATTTTGTCACTAATTTAAAGAGTTGATGCATATTTCTAAACTGAACAAGTTGATACTTCCCCACTTAAGAAATTAAGGTATATTCAATTGAGATACCTATTAGATAATAAGTTTTCATGTGAATACCTCCTTAACTGTACTAGCTACATTTCACTCATTACTGCAGATAATATGAATGGACCTTTAGCATATTCAAAAAAAGACTTTAGAATTCAAATTAAATGAGACAGCTGTAGTATTAAAAGCCTACTTTTAACTTCAAGTAAAAAATATGGGGAAAGTGTGCTTTTCAACTTCAGATCTCTATTAAAAAGGTCAATTCAGCATGTATATTAGATATCTCTAGTTCAATATGATGTATTTAAGAGACAACTTATGATTTGGTAAAGGTCATTGGAGTCAGAAATGTCAAATCACATTAGTCTCACTCAGCTGATATAAGTTACCTATGCTTAAGGCAAGGTTGCTGGATTTAGCTGTTAAATGATTATCTTAAAAATCAGTGTTTCTTGAAAATGTTTATTCTGAAAAATGAATTTTAAGAAAGCTATTTTATTTTATTGTAATTTAAATTTTAAAAAGATTTTTCTTCTGCCAGCTTAGATTCTTTGTCTTATTTGAACTGCTTTATCTGTATATGTGACCATAACTATAAGGTTTAAAGTTAGCAGAAACAAATATATGCAAGGACCACAGAATTTCTCAATATTTTATAAAAAATTCACTTTTTAAAAAATTAATGAACTTAAACAAAAAACTGAGCATTTGTGCATATGGTCACACTGTAGTGAGGGTAATTGGAACCAGCTGTTACACTGTGTAGTTTCTGGAAGCCTGTATATTGCCTTCTAGCTACATTGACTATGTACAGGCCTTAATAAAAGAAATTAAAGCATATGCAAGCCTGAATGACTTCCACATCTTTCTTTAGAAGAACTTTAATTCAGACCAGACACAAGAGGCATAGCTTTTTCATTGCCGCTTGACTATAACACACAGGTAGGTGAAATAACGATTTTTTTATTGTCATGATTTAGTGATTTGCAAGATTTAGCCGTTTTTCTTGCTTCATTTATATGTGTCTATTTATGGTGAAGTACCATACCATGTTATAGTCAAGGATTCTTAAACATACACACACACCAATACCAACAATACCTAGCATCTCACTTCTCTTATCTTTGCTTAAAATATTTTCTGGTGTAAGATATGATAGAATAAAGTAGCACACATTAAGCCAGACAAACATTTTTACTTAAGGGAGGCATGATAGAATTGGTAATATTCCAGATTCATCTTTCAAAATTTCTGTCTAGCATTAGTATTCAGTTATGGTGAGAAAACAATAATAGTTCAGGAGAAGGTTTGGGGAAGATGGTGACAACATCTTTTTCTTTTTATAAATATTACTGAATATATTCACTGTAGTAGACAGAATAAGAGTGGATCCATCAAAGATATCTGTATCCTAATCCCCAGAACCTGTGAATATGTGACTTTATATGTCAAAAGGATCTTGCAGATATGATTAAGTTGCAGATGCTGTGATGAGAGATACTCCTGGATTATCCAGTGGGCCCATTCCAATCACAAAGGAAGAGACAGAAGTCTCAGAATCAAAGTGAAATATGAAGATGCAACACTGATGGTAGGAAGGACTGAATTGCCTAGAACAGTTGGGCTCCATGGGCCTTAAATAAAATGAACATATCAGGATTCCTTTTGAAGAAAGGCAGAAGGCAGTGAATGAAATAAGAAACTAAAAAAGGTACAGCTATCTGAAGTGATGTAAAACAAAGGTTTCATTAAAGTATTGGAAGGGAATAGAGCCAGGAAATCAGAGAAAATAAGCTACCATATATTTTTATATCACTACCAAAATTGAAAATACATACTCTGTGAAGTTAGAATACTATCTAATTTTAAAAGTCCAGGAAAACAAATTTCACACAAAAATAAATAATAGAGAAATATGGGTCATGTCTTATATAAAATTACAGTAAGATAAAAGAGAATAACTTCTCTCAAGATAACAAATGCATATTCTAAAGATATATTCCAAAAGCAGATCAAAAGATACTAAAATAATAAAAGCTGGTCAACATAAGGACAGAAGGAGTCCCAGTGGAACACTAAAGCAGGCCAATCACTAAAACCATAATTCAAGTAAACTTTCCTGAAATAAAAAATTTTAATTTTCATGTTGATGGAGCACACTGTTTGAGAGCATCAAGACATTCTAATATAATTATTGGTCTTTCAAAAAAAGTAAAAAAAAAATCCTTCTTTGGACATCCAAAAACTCCATAATTTTTCATTAGACTTTTGGACAGTAAATATGTTATGCCAGAAGAAAATAAAAAACATATTAAAGAAGACCAATGGAAGAAAATGTAAGCCAAGGATTTTATATCCAGCAAAATTAACTTTAAAGCATAAAGGACATTGAAAGAATTACTATTGGTATGAAAGGTGGGGAATATTGTACACTGATTACTTCCTCAGAAGTTGACTAGAAAGTATGCTTCAGATGAGCAGAACAACTAGAGAGCCATCAACACAGGAACTGGTGCTGAGATTAAGAGAACACTAAATGGAGGTTAAGAAGAAGTGAGCATAGCCTACAGTGGTTATGTGCTCTGATAACCTAGGTATAGTACAACTATTTTTAAAAAGGGAAGAAAAGGGAGATTCTATGCAAAAAAAAATTGTTTTCATAATTATATTAATTGTAGTATGATTATTCATCATTGTGCTAATCCTGTGTGTAATTTGAGGATTGAACAAGCAAGCATTTGTGTATGCTCTCAATAACTGGGATTCTTAGTTTAGAAGGAAAGACACAAATGTCATTGAGAAGAGGTAAAATAAAGGCTCTCTAATTTTTTTAATTAAATTTATTGGGGTGACATTGGTTAAAAATATTATGTAGTTTTCAAGTGTACATTTCTATGATACATGCTGTATATTGCATTGCATACCCACCACCACAATCAAGTCACCTTTCACAACTTTTCAGAACCTCCAAGATCTCTGGCATTCTGAGGTTCTAGGTCAATGATAGCGAACTTTTTGAGCTCAGCGTGTCAGCATTTTGAAAAACCCTAACTTAACTCTGGTGCTGTGTCACATATAGAAATTTTTTGATATTTGCAACCATAGTAAAACAAAGACTTATATTTTTGATATTTATTTTATATATTTAAATGCCATTTAACAAAGAAAAATCAACCAAAAAAATGAGTTCGCGTGTCACCTCTGACACACCTGTCATAGGTTCGCCATCACTGTTCTAGGTGATCACCATATATATGGCCCCCTTTACCTTTTATTATACCACCACCACCCTTTTCTCTGGTAACTACCATACTGTTGTCTGTTTCTGTTTGTTCATTTATTACTTTCAGTTTTCTATCCCACGTATGAGTGAAATCATATGGTCCTTAACTTTTTCTGACTGACTTATTTTTCTTAGCATGATATTCTCAAGGTCCATCCATGAATCACAAATGGTGGTTTTTCATATATTTTGTGGCTGAGTAGTATTCCTTTGTATATATATACACAACATCTTCTGTCTAATCATCTTTCAAAGGATGCTTTTGTTGTTTCCATGTCTTGGCCATCATGAATAATGCTGCAGTGAACATAGGGGTGCATATGTCTTTGCAAATAAATGTTGTCAAAGGACTTAAACTCATTAAATATGTTAAATCCATGGGTTCATAATTTCAGTTTAACAATTACTTATCACCTTTAGAGGATGATAAAAATGGATTTATAAAATGAGAGGAAATTATACTTCTTTTCCCATATGAACTGTGCAATGGAAATCACTGAATACATAAGTGATGGTGAGATGTCTCTCTTTATAATAGTATCCCCATTATTAAATAGAAATAGAAGTACTATAATGAAAATACCATCATTTTTCAACTTTCAATGAATTAACAGATATAGGCATTAGCATCAATGAATACTAACATCACAAAACAAGAGATCACCAGATAGTATATGCTTTCAAAAATCTTGCCAAATATTGTGAATAGTAATACCAAATCTCTGGATCCAGCTGGCCTTTTAGAGAGAAAAGGGCCATGTGAATAAGACCATGAGCATGAGATCAACAAAGTACAAGTTCTTCAACAGATAAATTGTAAGGAAAAGGAAAGGCTGGAGATAGTACTTATAAACAAAGAGATATTGCTTATAATCTTATAAATTAAGAGGCACTGTTAAATTTAACTAATAAAAGTTAATTCATATTACATATCTGGTACTTGCTAAATATTTAGAGTTTTTTCTCTTTAATTCTCACAGCAACTCTATGAATTAAACATTTTTTAATTTTTTACCAGTATACAGAGAAGAATGGACATATACTAAGTTTAAAGTTTTGTTCAAGTTAAAAATCTCCCAAGTTATGATTCTAAGATTTCACTCTGCATCAATTGGAATACAAGCCTCAATTTCAATGCTATAGTATATTTAGTATTGTATTATCTATATATATAAAAGCCTAAGCGACCATTACTACCAGACGACTGGCCAACTGGCCAGTAGCTATGATGTGCACTGACCACCAGGGGGCAGACGCTCAACGCAAGAGCTGCCCCCTGGTGGTCAGTGCACTCCCAAAGCAAACCTCTCACAGCCTACCAATCTCCTGTGGTCCCTCCCCCTGGCCAATCACGGTCCATCCCCCCAGCGAGCTGGCCCCAATTGGGACTGGGTGAGATGGCCCCAATAGGCACCAATCACCGGCCAGGCCAAGGGACCCCACCCATGCATAAATTTATGCACCAGGCCTCTAGTATATTATATAATTATAATGAATTATTTTCTTTAAGGAATTGCAAACAGTGGATGGATATAGATTTAAACAAAATACTACCAAATAATATAATTAAAAACTTCTTACACTCAATGTAAAGCACCTTGTAGTCCATAAATATGTCAGAGTTAAGGACTTGAATCACTTTTGCAAAAGCAGCATAATACTTCACTAGTATTGATTCACAGATGAGATGAGTAATATAAAATTTCAAGAATGATGAGGAATTCATTAGATGGCTGGGTGCAGGTGAAGTAAGGGAGTTCCAGACAGCACATACAGCATGTGCCAAGCACAATAGCACAGTTTGCTCTTGAAACATATTCATTTGGAGAAATAAGAGCCAAGGATGTTTCAGCAGGGGAGCTATACTACATAATAAAAGGCTAATATGCAAATCAACCCAACGGCGGAACGACCAAGTGAACAACCAGTCGCTATGATGTGCACTGACCACCAGGGGGCAGACGCTCAACGCAGTAGCTGCTCCCAGCCTGCAGGCCCCAGGCCAGCCAAGGCAGGTACCAGCATGGGCCCCCCCTCCCCCCAGTCGCCCTGCCAGTTACCCCACAGATCAGCCCTGATTGCTAGCCAGGCCTAGGAACCCTACCTGTGCACAAATTTTGTGCACTGGGTCTCTAGTACTATATAAGAATGAAGTCACATTGTATAGAACCTGTAGTTCAGGAAGGATGTCGATGTTTTTTTGTGTTGTTATTGTTTTAAATATATTTTATTGATTTTTTACAGAGAGGAAGGAAGAGGGATAGAGAGTTAGAAACATCGATGAGAGAGAAACATCGATCAGCTGCCTCCTGCACACCTCCCACTGGGGATGTGCCCGCAACCAAGGTAGATGCCCTTGACTGGAATCGAACCTGGGACCCTTCAGTCCGCAGGCCGACGCACTATCCACTGAGCCAAACCGGTTAGGGCAATGTCAATGTTTTTAAATCAGAGAATGGCATAGTCAAAATGTATTGTAGTAAATTAACTCTGGATACTATATGTAGGAAAGGAGTTCTTTATTTGCTGCATGGACAATAAGAAGAGCCATAGACACTAGAGGTTCTGAAAACTTGTGAAATTGTTTGTGAAATGTTGGATTGAATGTTTGTGCTTCTTTCCCGGGAGAAGTTCTATAGCGTTCAGCTGATTATCAGAGCATTCCATAAAGAATCATAGTGTTAGAAGAAGTAATAGATGCCACTTAGGAAATTTATTAGGTTCCTAGAGCTGCTCTAACAAAGTACCACAAATTGAATGTCTTAAAAGAATAGAAATTAATTCCTTACATTTAAGAAGCCAGACATCTGAAAGCAGGGTGTCAGCTGGACTATGAAGGCTCCTTCCTGCCTCTTCCAGCTTCTGGTGTTCCTTGGCTTATACAGGAAAGCCCTGAACTTCACCTCTGTCTTGTATGATTCTTCTCTGTGAGTGTCTCCGTGTCCTCATCTCTTCTTATATGGACACCAGTCATTGATGTAAGGGCCGACCCTAAATCCAGGATGAGTTCATCTTGAGATCCTTAGCTAATAACATCTACAGACTCTTTCCAAATAAAGTCACATTCTAAAGTT
Source organism: Myotis brandtii (assembly GCF_000412655.1). NCBI lineage: Eukaryota > Metazoa > Chordata > Mammalia > Chiroptera > Vespertilionidae > Myotis > Myotis brandtii. The sequence continues at coordinate 2,314,499 of NW_005369942.1, read as the reverse complement.
CTAGGTGGACATGACTTTGGAAGGGTCACTATTCAATCCACTACAAGAAACTTATTTTAGTCTAGGAGATCTATGGTTCCATAAAGGGATTGGAACAATGAAAGGGGGAGGGTTTAGAATACCAAATTTTTGTTTATGATGAGTTAATGATTACAGGGAAGAAAGAACTGAAGATGAAGCCCAGGTCTCTAGTATGGGAGATGGAAAGATTGTTATGCGCTTGGCTGAGAGAAGAAATAAAAGATGTAGGCTTGAGAGCAGATCTGTGTGGTGTGTTTGGTTTGGACATGTTGAATTGGATATGCTCTTGAAAGAAATGTCTCAGAAACAATGGGCAATAAAATCTCAGCCTGAGTTGAAAGAGAAGTTTCAATAGAAGGACACAATTCAAGAAGTAAAGGGGGAATACTGAAGGGCCATTTTTATGTGAATATCTTTAAAAATAAAACAGCTCAGGATGCTGAGTTGTTTCGCCGAGGATTTCAGGAGAAAATCCAGGCCACAGGGAAATCAAAGTTCGATGGGAAAAAAGGAAATAATGACAGAAAATGACAAACTTTCCAGAACCGTAAGCGAGAGAGAGCAGAGATAGGCAGAGGAGACTATATGATCAAGTGAGGAGTTTGCCTTTTGGAGGTAAAAGAAATAGGTTTATGTACTAAAGGAAAGAAATCAATGAAAAGGAATATGATGAAAACTAGAAAAGGAGGAATTTGATGGGCAAATCATAAGAAAATAGGAAGAAATGGAATCTTTAGCACAGGGGGAAGTTGTAGCCACACTTAAAACCTCCCTGATGAGCATAGAGGTGCTAAATTGGCTGTAGGCAAAAATGTTTAGAGACAGAGGCAGGAAATGAAATGAGGTCACCCTGAGTGTCTTCACTTCTCTGGGGAGAGTAGATGTTACTTGTTGAGGGTGAAGGTACTGGTGGCGTGAGGAGTGTGCTGACAGTGAGAAGAGCCACTGGGCAGCCCACAACACCAGCAGAAAACAGAGGCGTGTCGCTGAGCCTTTCATTACAGTCACAGAATCACGGGGCCTCTCCCGGAAGGTTGAGATTTCTTACTGTGATTCTGGAATGGCGCTGAAAAGACTATGAGATGACCTACCACCGAGTTGGTAGAAGGCCCTGTGTTTAGTCCCTGCCTACAAATACCAGAGAGAAGCCAAGTTTGTAGCTCATTATTTTCTAAAAGGCCGTTGGAAATTTATTCAGGATTTTGGCTTCCACAGAGCCTGCAGATTGTATTTATGTCCTGCTGACATCAAGCAATTTATGAAGCTAAATAGAAAGATCAGTCTTGGGAACAGGGTCATAATAATTCCCTGCAGCCATCACCTAAGTAAAGGGAAACGTATTAAACTCATTATAAAGAAACTTATCCTACACCAGGCCTCGAAGTGAACTCAGAAAACTTGCCAACAACTTTTGAGATTCAAACAGTCTCTTAGAGTAGCACTGGGTTCTAAATGTAATCTGTAACAGAAGGAGATAGTGGGATTTAATTCATCATGCCACTTTTCAGAGTAAACCACTCCTTCAGAGCACTGGTTGGTGATTAAGTGAACTGGGCGCTGGAGCCAGGAGCCTGCATTTGACTTTCCTTTCTTTTACTTCTGCGACCTTATGTAAGTTTCTTAACCTTTCTGTGCCTCAGTTGTGACATATGTAAAATGAAGGTAAGAATAGAAACAAGCTCATACCTTGTTATAAAAAACTTTTTAATTATATTTTTAAACACATAGGTAGTACCCAGAAGATAATGTAGCTTTAAAGCATCCAATTAATGATAAAATTTTAAAGATAGCTCAGATTGCATAGACTAAGTTTACACACATGCACACATATATATACTAGTACACTAACACACAGACACATATGTACTCATACACACTCTATTGTTTTTCTTATTGTGGACAGTTGGGGATAAAAAAATATATTTTAAGGCTAGTAGGATACAGTGTAATTCTATTATAAAATAAGATTAATCAGATTAGCAAATTATTTTTTCACCAACTATATAGAAGAGTCCTTGGACATATGTAAGGAATACATTCTTATGTCTTCTCTTGCTCCCAAAGGCATTTAACAAATAGTTGATTATTATGTAATATGACATAACAGGTTGGTTCATAGCTTGCGCTGTTCAAATTCTTTCACTTTCTAAAGAGGTTACATATATTATTTCATTGAATGCATAAAACAACTTCATATGGTAGGTAGGTAGATATTACTATTTATAACATATTATTAATATCATAAACCTTTTGTCACTTAGGAAACTGTGACTATTACATTTAAATACCCTGAGAATCCAGTATGTATAAATTGTAGTTGTATGTGTATTCTATATGTACACACATAGAGGATTACACATGTATTTGCATAGTGTACTGAAAGTCTGTGTGTGACCTGAACAATTGTCCGTTTTCATTGGCCTCCTGAAATTTTGCATGACTTTCAAAATGGGCATTTTGAAAAATTAGGAACCAATTTGCATGATTTTCCCACTGTGTTTTCGGTAGCGTACAAATAGTCCACCTTCAGCAAGGTACAGATTCACAAATACATTGAAATCACTGGGATGATTAATTTTATATGTAGGTAGTTACTGAACATATTTGTCCTCTGGTCATTTATGTCTCCTATTGCAGCCTCATAACTTTGGGGACTCAAATATAAACTCTTGGAGTTTATCCTGGAGTCCCTATGACTACCTGAAATGAAAGCCGACATTAGAAAATGCAACATTTTACAGGAATACGTACCCATTAAATATATATGAGTAACACAAAATTTTAAAAAATATATTTTTATTGATTTCAGAGAGGATAGGAGAGGGAAAGAGAGATAGGAACATCAATGATGAGAGAGAATCATAGATCAGCTGCTCTTACACTCCTCTCTACTGGGGATGGAGACCACTACCCAGGTATACACCCTGACTGCAATCGAACTGTGACCTCCTGGCTCATAGGTTGGTTGATGCTCAGCCACTGAGCCATACTGGCTGGGTGCAACATTTTAACATTAGTTCCTAATTCTAGAGTCACTCAAATTGTATAACTTGATATGATGAAGCCTCCATGTGACTTAGTAGTATATATTATCACATAGTGCTCTATAATTGATTTGGTTGTTACCCCAACTTACTTAAGAGATACTCTAAAATAAGTTTTCCACAGTCCCTAACAAGAGATACTCAAATTTGGCCCCAGCATAGACTATTAACTCTCTCTGGTCTGCCTGGACAGATTCCACATATACTTAGACTAAAACTCTAATTCCACATCCATCATCTGTCACAGTCCATATTAATATCTCCCTCGCTTGAATTTCTACAGAAGTATCCTATTCCCAGTAGATTGCATTTTTTTTTAAATATCCATACAATGACACATGGTTTTATTTGGAAATACCATGTATTCACGATTTGTTTTCTGGTTCAGTGGTGAGCACTTGGCATGCTTCATGTTTCCTCTGATGAGCTACAGCACTTGCTTTAGTGATTTACACCTAGCATGAAACAACAAACACTTGGGGAATCAAAATTAATACAACTTATGCACATCAAGCACAGTGCCTAAGTCTCATATTTATCTTCTGTCTTCTATATTACTCAAAATAGCTGAAGGCCATTATACTTTCCCCAAACTACTATGCACATGATGGCTGTTATCTGATAGCCCCATAGAAAATCTGTTAAGACATGCACTGGCTTTAGGAAATGTGTCAGAGCTTCGACAAAGCAAACGATTAATTTCAAAATGATGGTGGAATTCTCTTTGGTGATACACAAATGCATTTATAAGGAAAGGTATGTATTTATATAGGGCAGGGTAGCGAAGAAGAAACATGGAGTTTAAAGTACTACTATATGTAATACTTTAAACAATAAAAAAAAAAGTCTGATTGGAGTTTTACTCCTGGTCCTATCTCTTATATGTGATTTTGAACAAGTTTTTAAACACTTTCCTGAGCCTCATTTTTTATTTAAGATAATAAAACTTGTTCCACAGGGTTTTGCTTTAAATAATAAATGTGACAACAATGATAAAAGTGCTTTTAGCCATAAGAAGTTAGGATTTTTAGAATTATTTTGATATTAAAACATGTTGCTTCAACACAATTCCTATTCCAGTTCTTAAAAAATTAAATCACTATCTTATCCAAATAATATGAAATCACATTAAAAAAAGAGCTGAGAATAAGAAGTAAACAAAACCATCTTGTATTTTTAGACTATTTTCTTTGTGACAATCTGTAATTCAATCAGAATTTGTCAACTATCTACTGTGTACAAGGCACATTTTTATCGATAAAGAAAACAAGCCCTCAAGGAATGAAATGCCTAGAGTCATTCTTTTATACCACTGTGCATGTATTTTTATTAATTTTTAAATCAACATTTGAAATGAAACTGAAGACGTTGTAAAACATTTATTATACACCACCTCCATCTCCCGCAAGTCTAAGAAAAGTTTGATAAATTATTAAGGAAATCAGATCCTAACCTATTTCCTATGGTTCATTCATTCATTTATTCCTTCGTGCATTCATCCAACAAATATTTACTGAATAATTCGTTTTTGCATGGCATGGTGATAGATTCTAGATATATGGTTGTAAACTATACATATGTGGACTCTCTCTTTATGGAGTTTATAGCCTCGTGGGGAAACAAAGTGTAGAAAGGTAAATAATTTAACTTGAATAAAATGCAATCTGTGATAAATGAAAAAGGAACACAAAGAGTACAGAATTTGAAATAAGCAATAGAGGACCTACTTTAAAAGGAAGGAAGGGAAGTCTTCTGCAAGTGAAGTGACTTCTAAGTTGAGTCCTGGAGGATCAGAACTTAGTGTTGTGGGTGCAAGGGAAGATCCTCTGCAAAACCCCGAAGGGAGGAGACATCATGATGCACTTGAACATAAGTCAAGGAGCTTGTGTGGCTGGAGCAGGGAGACAGAGGTGGGGACAAGAGATGACAGTGGGTAGACAGTCAGGATTGGGATCAAGAAGACCTTGTGAGCCAGGGTAAGAAGTTTCGGTTTGATATGAAGTGCAAAAGCTAGAGAAGATCTTAAAGGATCAATGAACTGATTTATACCTTTGAAATTTATTTCTTTAAGTCAGAATTGAATAAAAGGAAAAGCATGGAGCTAAAACAAAACCTTCTGCAGAAGAAGCCTGTATTGTTAAGGTGACAGGTGATGGTGGCTTGAAAAAGTGTGGTAGCAGAAAGTAAAAGTATCTTTTCATAGCACATTTTACTTTAAAGTGGAACTGGCAGTGGAAGAAATTGAACTTGGGGTTCACTTAAAATTATTGACTTTGGGGAAAGGAGAGAGCAGAGATTTTCATTAACTTCACGACTACTGGTACAAATATATTCATAGAAATCATATCTTTGCTTTCCCTGGTCCTAAAATACTTTATCTTGGAACATTCGATTACTTCAAGGAAGTTATGCTCTACAGATTGTCAAACATTTTTTACACATATATTTGCTACTTTCTATGTGCCAGATATAGTGATAAATGTTTTCTGTATGTATTTTCATCTGATTTCCATAACAACAACACCATCTCCATTTTTGAGCTAAGGAAAGAGAAGAAAAATAAGGAACTTGTCCAAGGTCATTCTATACATTAGATTTAGAGGCTAAATCTAACCTTGCCTCTGTCTGACTCAAACCTCATGCTTTCTGTTCGAGGTTTCTGACTCACTCCTTTGTCTATAAGCTAATGAGAGAAGCCTCACCAGAATTCAACCTTGCTGGCTCCTTGATCTTGGACTTTCAGTCTCCAAAACTGTGAGAAAATACAATTCTGTTGTTTAAGCTACTCAATCTGTGGTTTTCTGTTTGGCAACCCAAGTAGACTAATACACTGACCCTTGGCCTAGCGCATTTATTTATTCAAGAACATCGCACACTTACAATGTGACAGGAATTTTATAGAGGTTTAGAATTACAAGGATGAGAAAATTATTTCTTCCCTATCTGAGCTAATATAGCAGAGTAGAGGGAGACAGACATACATTTGGCCAAGACGTACAGTTTTCAAACAGTTCTTCCTGTTTACTATACAAAAAATGAAAGGAAGATATTTTTTATCTCCCATTGGGAAAGTTTGATGATTTGATTTCTCTTGCTTTAAAAATTTAAACAGAATTTTTGTGCAAATACTTTAGTATCTCATTTTAATGGTTTATCAAATGACATTGTCAGAAAAACAAGGTGATTTGACAGAAGAAGGGAAGCAGCTTGCAGGCAAAAGGTGTTTAGTTAATTCCAGGAAGAGGTCATCCTGGCTGGGGGTGAGCTGGGAAAATGTATCTAGTTCTATGACCTCAGCATCCTGGGCCCTCTTCCCTGCAGTGATTCAAGGACATGGCAGAAGTCCAGAAAGGGTGGCTGCCTAGTGTGTCTGGGGCATGCATTGTCAACAAGGGTGACATTGCTCCAAGAGAGCAAAAACTGCTTCTTGAGGAGTAAAAAAAAAAATTACATATTAGGGTACTTTGTGGCCTCCCAAAGGGTCACAGCAGAATATAGGCAGGTAGCACAGCTGTACAGAGAAAATGATTAGGGGGAAAAGATAAAGAAACACTGGTCTAGAGTGCTGGACCAGTTCTGGAATCCCACTCAGGCTCCCACCCTCTAGTATACTCATGGCCCAAGCTTAGCACAGAAGCACAGAGGAGACACACCTACGGGCCATATAGACATCAAACAAGGATGTGTCAGCTGGGGATGCTTACCACACCTCAGCACTACATTAGAGTCCTCCAGAAACTTGGCAACAAAGTTGGGACAAAAGAGCTCCAAGATACCTGAGGTTGAATGGTAGCGGGAGCTCCAGCAAGAAACTCAAGAAATTAACTTCTATGGATTTCTTGTACTCAGTTGGTAGAATGAGCTTTATACCTGCTGCTGTTTTTAACAATAGTAAGAAATAGAGGGTAAATAGACATGATAAAAGTCTGGAAGAGGGGGTGCTGAGAAAACACGGGAATAATAATTCCACCTAAGACGGGAAGTAGAGGGAAGGGTAAGATATTGTTAGAAAAACATCAGTAGGTGAGATTCCAATCAGGGGGTGATGATAGCCTAATGGAAAACAATTGTCATGGAGATGGAGTGGACAGTAGAGATTTAAGAGTATTTGAAGGTATAATTGATGGGATTAGGCTTCTCCTTGAATCCCAAGGAGAGGTGGGCAGGAGGTGTCTAGGATAGCTCCTAGAAAGAATCTATGAAGGGAAGCTGAGGCCATAGGAGAGAAATTTGCCAAATCTCCTTAGGACAAACTCAAACTCTGAATGCTTTGTGAGAATCTGTTCTGGTAAAGATTGTTTGTCTTAGAGCAAAGTTTGTAAATTGATAACCATTAGGCTACATGTGGCCTAGAGACAGCTTCATTCACAACACTGTATTGGCAACACTTTAGTAAGACTATCAATATTCTTTAGAACAGAAAATAATTTATCAGCATTTAAAAAATCATACATCGTCTTTATAGTAAACCAGATTTCTGAGTGCGCGGGTCTTCATGTCCACCGAACACCACCAAAAACCTGAGCTGGGGCCAGTAGTGGAAGCTTCCTTTAGAGGAAGAACATAGTTTCCAGTTCACCACGATCCTTCCCCTTCCTCTGTTTCATTCATTGCCTGGCTGGTTCTACAGGACTCCAGCAAGCCCAGTCACTAGAGAATAGAGAATATCAGAGACATCATAGAACAAAATATGCCTCCAAAGTAGAGAATAGAAGGTGTGCAGTATGGAAATGGAAGTTAGACCGAAGTCCTTCATTTGCATGTAATTCCATGCAAGCAATGTTTCAAGAAAAGAGCAAGACTAACTAGTATCGATTCATACAAAAGTAAAAAGAAACATGAAATCAGAAAATATGCATTCAGAAGGGAAATGATAAAATAAACACTATAATTGAGGGAAAAGTTCAAACAGGCTTTCTAATTCTGGTAGAATTTTCAATTCTTTCTTATTCTGATTAGGCTTCCTAATTCTGGCCCCAGAATATAAACTTTAAAACAATTATTTGTAATTATTATCAATTATGCCTGTCTATCTCTACGAAAATTTACAATTACCAAATTGGCATATAATGTTTACCTATTTAGAAGTTTTACCATGTCTGCCCACCCATCTTTGCTACACCTATGTATACTTATCTAAAAGCTATTATCCTCTTGAACTGATTTCCTCCAGGACTAGAAAGAAAAGTGCTAAAGAACAAGTTCATTTTATCACAGAAAGTTCACCGTGGTGACATTGTTCTCCAATTTCTGAAAATGCTAAACCATTTTGCACCCAGCTTGACCCAACAGCTGCAGCTCTTCTGCTCTCACTCCCTAATTTGTTTGCATTTGGCTTATATTCCTCACTCTTTGGAGTGCTGATAATTATACTTGTCCGGGAGGCTTAGAAGCTATAAAAAATCTGGACCTCCTCACATTTCAACACAAGTAGACACGGCGCAGGCTCCAATTTGGAACTGCGTAGACTTAAAGAGGCATGTGAGCCCAAAGACATCAGCAGCAGCCTGCCAGTTTGAAGACTCTTCTACAAAGCCACTCGCCATATGTTTGGCCACAAATTGTGGACCAAACAGGCCAAGATGTTACACAGGATTCCAATGGACCTCTGTTACCATATGTGGTTGGGATGGGGCAGGTGTAGTGTTGATAGTCAGAACCTCATCATCCCAGTTTCAATGTAATTGAGATATTTTCCTCCTCTTAGAAACACCTAACAATCTGACTAATTAAAAAAATAACATAAAAGTTAATGATCACAGAGTACTTTGAATGGAAGGAAAAGTAAGAATAATAAACATTTACAATGAAGTTTGTTTTTAGGAGATGTAGCCAAGACACCATTTTAGATATGTTCCAGTGCTAGTGATCATATTAGTTAGCAAACTTGTTTAAGGTAATGGAAAAAGTATTCAGATACATCAGGAAACGTTATACTTACGTATCACTTACCAACAGCTAATAATGGAGTTAGTACTGAGGTTGAGTTACACAGATTTAAAACCAAGCCCTCCCTAGATTTATAATCTAAATTGAAAACCTAAAATGTGATTTAAGTTCATGTTAAAGTATTTAAAAATTTAAGCTGGCAACACACAGGTCTAGGGATGTGGAAGTGAGTTACAAAACATTTAAACTTAGTCTCTTCTGTTTCTCACTGACCTACTCAATAGGGAACCAAAGACAGTCCTTGGATGTGACTTCATTATCAATATTGTTATTTCTGTTCAGTTTTTGGAGAAGATGCAGTCATATTGGTGACAAACACTCATCTTAAATAATTGTTTTTGTTTAAAGATAAATGAAAATCTTTAAAAAATATCACCAAGAATTTGAGACTTTAGAAAATTTTCCCAAATGGAGACTTCTCATTATAGTTTGGATTTGTGATCAACTGACTAATTAGAAGATTACATCTTCTTATTTTCCAGCCCCCTTCTGTGACTGTAACTGTTACTTTAAATTTCAGATATGCCAGCTGTTTCAAAGAGCTATTATATTTAATTTTTAAAAAGGCTTTTTTTTATCCCAAAGACTATAAACAAAATAACCCACCTAAGAATTGTTAATTATCATTATGCAGGGAATACAGACATTTTTAGAGTGTTTCTCAAAGTCAAGTCATGATTCCCAGGGAAAAGGGGAATTCATGTTACATCAAGCATGAAACATGTGTTTTGAAAAGTGACTTGAATCACAGGACTAGGACTTCACATGGGAGTTTAAAAGGCATTTTGTTTAGTTTTAGCACATAATGAGATAAAGTTCACAGTTTTGAAATGTGGCTGCCTTGGAAAATAACATTTGGAGAATGTGTATGAATCTATAAAAACAAACACACACTATAGAGAGCTTTTCAGCATGGCTGGAATTGACAGAAATCCAGATGTTCCCTTTTTTATATTCTTGGATCACCACCAAAAGCAAAAATAGCATCAAGCTGGGCTGACCCATATCACTTGAAGAGGAAGTACTAGCCCTAGGACAGCAGGAATTATTTAACATTCTTTAGGGGAGGGCTGGAGAGCCTTACAACTTGAATCCCCCATTTGCACATCTGAATCCCAGTTACACTTTCTGTAATGAAAACACTCAGTTCATTATATAACGCCTATGATCTACACACAATCAAATCAGCCAAATCACAAGTTTTATTGAAGCTTCAGCTTTTAAAGCAAATGCTAAGCAGATAAGGGCTCTGGCTTTTCTTAATCAACAGAAAACAGAACATAAGATAAGCTTATTTGAAAAGCCAAATGCTTGCTCATCAAGAGTATGACAATCTGCCAGAGTGAAAGTTTGAGTTACACAGATTTAAATTTACACAAATTCTAATTTTTCCATTCACCACCCTCCTTTTCTGTGGGTTTCCTCAAAGGAAACCATCTGACAAAAGTACCATCGTAGAGGGTCATAATTCCCTTTCTCATTTAAAGAGAATTCAATGAAGCCCTAGTAAAAAAAAAAAAGTATTAGTAATAGTTGAGAATTACTATTAAACAAGAACAATTTTTTTTACTCATTTGTTAAGTGAGTGTGTGTGTGTGGGTGTGTGTGTGTGTGAGAGGCATGCATAATTTTCTGGAGTCTATCAAGGCAAATGCAGAGTGAGTATAGACTGTGTTGGGGGAGGGGAGAAGAGATGGAGGATCATAAAAATACAAAGTGTGGGAAGAAAATAAGCAGAGCCTCGAAGCTATGGGAAATGTGCTACCTTTTTCTTTACAGAGTAATGAAGTGTCTAGAGGAAGCTAAAGGGCAAAAAAACTGAACACTATTCCCCAAGTAAAAATAAAACAGCTGGGGATTAAAAGGATCAATAAAGGTTAAATAAGTGAGAAGGCAAATCTTTGACATGTGAAAATAAGCGACCAAAAAATATTCAAAGTTAAATGAAAGGTACATCTTGATTATGCTATGTTTTACATTAAAATGGAAAGATATTTATGAAGCATAACATTTCATTATAAAAATTTAGATTTATTACTTTTATCCACATAGTCCAAAAGATATGGCCAGGTTTTGTGATATGCCCTTCATTTAAAATGCACATTAATTCTCTCTCTCTCTCTCAAATATATATAATTTAATATATATTTTAAAGTCATATATATAAAGAAATGGAAGTATATTTAGAAAATAGAATAGTGCTAAAAATTCATTTAAGACAATTTATTATGTAGACATTTATTTTAACAATATTATCATTGTCTCAATAGCTTATAATTTTTTAGTTTCCCTAAAAATTATTCCACTTCTCCATTATGTAGAAAATGCTTTGGGCTAAAGTTACGTGATTTTTTAAAACTTTTTAATAGTAAACTAAGGTGACAACACTAGGAAAATAAGTGACAGTTTTTTAATATATTTAAAAAGTAGTGTTATTTTAAGATATATCATGAATATAGTTTGAACACAAAAGAATGAATCCAGTGTAATGCAATTCATCATAATCCATAAAGAGAATTTTTAATATGTGGCCGTCCCTTTCGAGTTAATGAGTTGTCTGACTCTGGATGAGGGCTTCTGTCTACATCAGCTTTTGGAAGGTTGATAACAGACATTTAGCTGGATCTCTCAAACTTGATTCTATGAGCGAATGACAAAAACAACTCGATGACAGGCAATTATTTCAATCAATCAGTCAACAAGGATTTTGAGCACATATCATTTGCTTATTACTGTGCTAGATGCAAGGGAAATGTGTAAAAAATAAATAAAAGAATTGTAAGACACAGACCCAAGCTTTAAAAGTATACAAATATGCCTGAAGAGGTAAAAACAAAGCACATTAAATAATTAGCAAAGTTAACAGCATATTCTTAAAGGGGGATTTATTTTGAAGGGCCAAAAATGCTATGAAATGTTAGAAATGCTAAGATAAATAAATGTCAGAATGATCAGAAGAGATTTCAAAGGAACACAATTTGGAAGGAAGGAAGAATTAGAGAAATTAAAGGGATGAAACTGTTTCCCCCCTAAGTGATGGACATGCAAAGCATAAACATGGGGACAAAGAAACTAAGTACAAATTTCAGCTGAGAATATTAAATGAACAACTTGATTGATGCAAGTGGATGTGTTGGAGAGCAAAGCTAGATACAGACTAACATGTAGGATGTACGTGGAGCGTCTTGAAATTCAGGCAGGATTTGGGTTTGCTGTGATAAGAAACTAAGAGTCAGTAGTAATTCTAATATATGGGGAATCTGATGAAAAGGTATATTTGATAGAATGCAGAGGAATGAAGAAGAGAGGAAAGGCAATAAAAAGTGCCATGATGTTCTTTATGAAGACAGACTATAAATTAATATTACTCAAACATTTCTAAGTAAACCTGGTTTTCAGCCATCAAACATGCAGTGGTATAAGTCAGTTAACTATAAACATATAGGAGACCATTTAGTGCTTGTTTGCAGTATTATATAATGGTGTTATCAGGGCTCAGAGCTTGGTGATAAAAAAAAAAATCAGTTCAAAGAAACACTGATATGGTAGAAAATGAGGAATGTGAAACTCCATCCTTATTCAGACCCAAAATAATTTTTCTGCTACCTTTAAGTAAGCTTATTTGTATTTTTGGGTTTTGGGTTTTTTGTGGGTTTTTTTTTACTTTTGTTTTTTAAACTATCTTCCAGTGCCCAAAGTGAGGGAATAGTTACAATATTTTTCCATCTGCCCAATAAATTCTTCCAAGTTTAGGCAAAACCTTTTACTCTTCTCTGACAATACCATAACACTCTTATAAAGATAGGTATGCAATAATTGCAATCAATTTTACTAGATATTGGTGCCAATGTTAATTAGGTATGACACTATTTTGAAAAGTTACTTGATAGAATATTCAGGTTCATTGTGTTTTTCACTACTTGTGCCTTTTCATTCCTTTAAATGTCAAATTCTATCTATGCACTCTCCGTTGACACCAAATGGTCAAATGAAAATAAATGTGAGTGTAACTGGTTGTTGTTTTATAGTGCCCACATTTATGACTACCTTGGGAACCAATTACACTGCATCATATATTCATAAAATCATAAAAGCTTTCAGAAAGCCAGAATGACAGTAATATGATGAAAGTCCATTAAGCGCATTTCACAGCTTGACTTGTAGCCTTAATGAGAAAAGAATTATCAGTTTGACTCTCTTTTTCCCCCAATATATGAAATGAGGAATTAGAAGACATCTAAATGACATCATGAATAATTATGAAAACTTATTAATATAACATAATAGTAATTATATCTATGGTATATATTATGAGTATATGTCAATATAAGCTTGTTTATTCCATTCAAATATAGATGAATAATCCACTAAAATCAGTATCTCAATGATCAACACAAAATATATTACTAATATGTGTTAAAATAGTATAAGAGACAGATGAGATTATGGAAGTAAGGACATCTTGTTTCTAGTGGTGGATATACCACTACATATGTATATTTTAGAAAATTAACTTCCAAGGATTATGTAATTTTCATCTGTCAAGTGATATGATTGGGTTAGGTCAACATCTCAAAATCATGTTACAGCCAATAAAATAATTCTGCTGGATATAAATATTAAAGAACAAAAGCATATTACCTTAGCTTTGTAAACAGCTTTATAAAAAACTTAAAGAAAATTAAAGGGTTTTTTTACTGCAGAAATTTCCAAGTACTTTGCACTTTGATATACTCCAATGTCTTAATGAGTATTTGTTTATTATGACTCTACAATTAGGATGATTAGAGAATTGGGTATGAAATCAACATGACTTTCCAAACTTACTCTGAATCGGTAACCATCTTTTATGATAACACTTTAGGAAATACCAGTTTAGACCCTACTCCAACATTTTACACAATACTGAAAAATCTTTAGATCTATCCTTTTCCTGCCCAATAAAGATGACTTCTCTAATGATCTGTGTTTCTAAGGAGGACTGTCAAGTCCTCAGTCTCCTGGATCACCTCTTTCTGAGTATTTGTTCACTGGTCTAATTAAACTTATTATAAAAAACAATAACAAAAAGAAAACTAAATAAAATAAAAATATGGCACATGGCTCAAAATCAGGATTTAAAACCAGTGTATTGTAATACCATGATATTAATAGCCTCTCAAACCATTTTGAGAATGAAGTGTTCTTTTTATGTTCCTCTCATTTGACTTGATCACCATATTTTTCTTCTTTTATTTGACAAATTTATCTTTTCAAGTGATTTTATTTTTCTTCATTCTTAATGTCATATGAATAAGACTAGCCTTATAATTTAATATCAGTAAGCATCTAATCCTACAACTTCAGGTGACACTCTCAGATAACCTCCTTGTCCCACCAGACCCAGGTTAGGCCCCCTGGTTTATGTGATCCTATATCACCCTCCATTGGCTGTCATACCACTTAGAACAGTTTGCAAGTGTGTGTGTGTGTGTGTGTGTGTGTGTGTGTGTGTGTGTTTGAATGTGTGTAAATTGGTGATTATTTGATTAATTTGGTTATTTGATTATTGAACTTACCCCAGATTATGAACTCTGTAAGGGCAGAACCGGCTCTGCTTTGCTCACTATTATTTTTGCTAGGTCTAGCACCATGCCTCTTTCGTAGAAATTCCTAAATAAATGTTGAATGTTGAACTTCAAAGGCTCTTAGTTAATAGACTTTAACACAGATGTTTCACTTAGGTATAGCTGCTCTAATTTAGCAAATAAATAGAAACTATCATTTTTTTAATTTAAAAGGTGTTAATCCTTATGAAAATAGTTTTTTCCTCCCAGGGTTAATATTTAAACCATCATTAACAATTCTAAACTTAGCTGAGAATAAAGTATCAGCGGATAGTATGAAATTAGAGAGACTGGAGACAGGAGAAAAGAGGTAGAAAAATGAAAAATAATAGATGCCTTTTGTTAACTTAACTTTACCATCACATAATTGAGTCTAATTTGGTTCTGGGTTCATAGTTTTCTAATAATTCTGTATTAAAAAAGAAACCTCAAATACACTATCTTGTTATTTCATTTTTAAAATGGGGATGCCATCATTACTTTGTAATGACAGTATGTTTGCTAACAGGAGCTAAAGCATTTCTAGATGCTATATTGCAAGTTAATAGACAATTAGGAAGTAAACCAGGGCCTCAGAATACCTTTATACAACCAGTGATGATCCTGCCCATATTCATTGTAAAACAAACAACCAAAAGATACAAGGGGAAAATTTATTGCCATCTGCATAGAAGAAATTTTAGTTTGGAAGTGAGTGACATATTTTTTGAAATGAAACAAAAATAAAAGATAATTATTGTGTACAAAACCCTACCCCAGTGCAGTATAAAGGTTGAACTATGAAGTATGTTTTGTGAATTTGAGATTACAGTCCCCACAGTGGCTATAACCCAGCTGTCAGGTAAATATGTAGAGTTTTATGATATTTTATACAATGCAATGCTATGTGCCATAAAATAAAATAATGTTGCTTACTAGTAGCTTTTGAAGTTATTTTTGTTTGAAAGTTTAAAGTGTATGCCACCACAGTCTGCACTGATTTGTTTTTAAGAATAAATTTACAGTTATATTTTTTGCATGATCATAATTTTTATAGTGAACTTCTCTCCAATGAAAAGGATAAGGCAAACAAGTTGAGGAGGTCATATGTATATACTAATTTTTTAATTGAAATTAGTACTTTTGTTACTCTTTCGTATATTATCAAAAGAAAATTCAAATTTAATTGCATAATTGTCATTGTAATGTGCAAAAAATTGAGCTAGCTACTGTATGAAATGAAAAGATGAATAAATCACAAATGTCGCTGCTTTAGGAACTATACCCTAGGAATTAATAATCAAGTAGCTAAATAAGATGGTGACATGCATGAAACAAGGGAGCCTTAAGGAAGAGCCCTAAGGGAACTACAAAAGAAGCAGTGAACACATCTACCTAGGGCCGTGGTCGGCAAACTGCAGCTCGTGAGCCACGTGCGGCTCTTTGGCCCCTTGAGTGTGGCTCTTCCTAAGCCTTATGAGTACCCTAATTAAGTTAATAACAATGTACCTACCTATATAGTTTAAGTTTAAAAAATTTGGCTCTCAAAAGAAATTTCAATCGTTGTACTGTTGATATTTGGCTCTGTTGACTAATGAGTTTACCGACCACTGACCTAGGGGTTCAGAAAAGGCTAAACTGACAAGGATGAGTTGATCTGGGATTATAGGAATTCGTAAAATTTAAACATGAAACTTCTATATAGATAGATTGTATTTTACAATTGCATTTGTAATTAGGACATGATTTCCAAATTGCTTTTCTATACAATTAGCTTTTTAAAATTTAAATCCAGGTAGGAATCTCTTCACCATGATGGTAAAATTTGAAAAGGAGCTAACTTCTTAACATCAGTGTTTTAGTTTGGAATCATGAAGAACTGTGAACAAACTCACATTCTTTACCACCAGTACACATGTAAACACACACACACACATACACATACACACACACACACACACACACGGCTGTAAGCTCTCTTAAAGACAAACCTATGTCAGTTCATTTCCCCACTATCTATCTATGAAGCTCCTTCTCTATGGAAGAGTGCTAAGTGCAGTAATTTAAAGGTTGAAAGATACAGGAGCCTTAACAGAGGTTCTCAACCTGTGGGTCGCGACCCCTTTGGGGGTCGAACGACCCTTTCACAGGGGGCGCCTAAGACCATCAGAAAACACATATATAATTACATATTGTTTTTATGATTAATCACTATGCTTTAATTATGTTCAATTTGTAACAATGAAAATACATCCTGCATATCAGATATTTACATTACGATTCATAACAGTAGCAAAATTACAGTTATGAAGTAGCAACGAGAATAATTTTATGGTTGGGGGTCACCACAACATGAGGAACTATATTAAAGGGTCGTGGCATTAGGAAGGTTGAGAACCACTGCTTTAAAAGAAGTAATTCTAAGTTCTTTTTTATTCAAAGTATAGGCAGTTGCAGGAGACACCAACAGTGTATCCACTCCAGTGGGATTGAGAGGGGAGAATGAGTCGCTTAGTTAAGATAGGAAATGGGCTTAAATATTAACCAGACAATATGTGTAATGTGATGAGGATGTGTGTTCTAATCTGCATAAAAAAGGAAATCATATTCAAAAGTAGGTACATAAATCTGAGAAACTGACAATGAACAAAGAACCCAGCTTTCAGCTATCACACTCTCTAGGGAAACATTGGTATGTGTTGTACACTGTTACTCAGAGTTAATAGAATTGAGCTCCACTAACACCATATCTTTGAAAAAATAGCTATCAATTCCATTGTTGCCCATTGAAGGTAGCATGCCTTTAACCTCTGTGTACTATCAAGTTTATCTTTGTGTCTTGGGTTTCAACAGTTTCACAGTGCTGTACCTGATGTAATTTTCTTTATGTTTATTCTTCTTGTGGGTCACTGAGTTTCTTGAATGTGTGGAGTGGTATCTTTCATCAGTTTTAGAAATTCTCTGACATTATCTTTTAAATATTGCTTCTGTTCCATTGTCTTTTTTCTCTTTTTGTAGGACTCCAATTACATGTTAGACCTTTTCACTATAGCTCATATATTTCTAATGCACATTCCTATATTTTTATATTTTTAAACTATTTTTCTCTTTTCGCCATACTTAAATTTATAGAGTTGCTTCAGACTTACTTTCTAGTGTATGGTTTTTCTTTTGCTGTATGCTATATAGAATTCTTAATTTTATTTATTGTATTTTTCAATTTGATGACTTATAGTTGTTTGTTTTCATAGAGCACACTAGCAAAATTCTTTTTTTTCATCTTTTAAAAAACTTTTTTTATTATATTTATAAAGGTCACACCAAGTTCTCCAATATTTTTTATATTTGCACGGTTTTAATAAATACTTTTCCTGTTCTGCAGTCCTTTTCCTGTTTTATCCCATCTTTTGCAATTTTTATTTGAATGATGGATAGACATTGGGTGTGAACCAAATGTACAGACTCTGAGTGTTGTTGGCTTCCTCTGAGAGGCCTTAATTTTCATCTAGCTTGCAAATCAGGCATGAGCAGCAAATAGTGGACTATGATTTTGCTCAATGATCATAGGCATTATACATTTAAAACCCAATTTAAGCATGTGATATCCATGAATATTTCTTGAATACAATTTTGATAAATCATGGACGGCATTTTCAAGCAAAGAGCTTCAAATATTTGCATATATTAAAAAATCTTACAAATACTTAACACTGTAAACACATTATCTCATTCTAGAATACTAGTATTAGCATTATATACATATATCTGGAAAACAGTGTTTAGAAATGGACTGGCTTTCCTTGTGTGTTTCTGAGCCAGTGTGGCTTCTATGAAATAGAATTGTAATAGATTTATAGAAAAAAATATGAGAAAATTTCTTACAAGTAAATATACAATGTGGATAGGATTCCTAGAATGCTATGCACACACATATATATACATATATAATGTTTTATATTTATTGATACATATATTAAATATATCTCATTTGTATTATATATTTTACATGACATATTTTCATATATGCATATATATGATTAAATTACTTCTATAAATTACAATATGTACATCCCCCCCTTTGATTTCAATGTATTCTAGGAATCTGCTTCATGAAGCAAACTATTGTGAAATGCATTGCCCCTTCCACTCTCAGAAACATTACCAAAATTAGAAGCTGATACCAAAGAATTTATATAAAGTAAATTGTTAATATAAAAATGTAGGCACTAAAAGAAAAAATGGGCATCTGTATAAGCTGAAGGTAATGAAATTCTGTCCTAGGTTCCAGATTAATGGTATCCCTTTGAGGAATTTCAATCTACAGGAAGGATAGTGATTACAGGGACCATTCTGTCTAGAGAAAAAGACCCCTGCAATAGAGACATTGCAGATTTTCGAGGGTAAAGAGTAGATTTCTTCCTCAGCCATGAGAACTTTCCCTAAATGTCTGCAGTGTTTTAAATTTAGAAACAACTACCTTATAAGAAAACTTGAGTAACCAAGGATAAAATTATTTTTCCAGAGTCCAGAACAATAATCAGAATGACTGCTCTTACCTTGCCATTGGCCCTACAAAATCAGAATCTCACCAGGAAGCCCAATTTTAAATGCCCTGCACTGATGCACAAAATCTATATGTTTAAAGTTTTTAAAAATTATATCTCCAGTTGACTGTTACAGGCTATTTGGAGCAGCTTGTGCAAGCTAAGTCTCTAACCAAGAAAAACTATGGAAGCTAGATTTTTTTTTAAAAAAAGGAGGGCATTGGAAAACAACCAAATGTCCAGAAAAGGAGGGCTTGAGGGACCAGGATCCCAAGAAAAAGAAATCAGAGAGGACTGCAACACACTGCCTGCAATTATCCCTCTAGGCATTTGCCAACTGCTGTGTATGTGGATGACAGGGCGGAACAGCAAACAGGAAGCACTTACTAAGATGCTAAAACAGCTAAGCACAGTATTTTTACAATCTCCTTCTCCTGGGACACAACACCTGGAATTCAGGGCTCAAAACAAAGAGAGGTCCTATGTGAAATGTCTCTGGTTTAGGCATAGACCATTTTAAAAGAGACCTTTCAAAAATGCTTTTCATGTTTTATTTTCTATATATGCGTAGATATGGGACATTGGAACACCAACAGGCCTATTCAGATTACACTTAGTGTAATGCCTAGCATATATGCACTCAGCAAATATAGGATAATACTTCTTTTAAATATGAGTTTTTGAATCATTGAACTAATGAGTAGAATAACAAATTTATGTTAATTATCTTTCAAATATAATATATCCTGAAAAAAAGTAATCTGTCAATGGTGAGACAATGTTTAGTTCTAAAAAATAGCCTTATTATTATTATTTTTTTAATGTTGGTGGTTATTCCTAGGACCACAGATCCATGCTAAAACAAGTTCTTTTTCAGGGAATAAAAATCTTTCTAATTCTATCACTAGAATCTAGTAGACATAAATCAATGTTGGGGTCATTATTCACTTGCACAAATGTTTATAAAATATCTATAATGTACCAAAAATACACTTGGCATTATGAGGATACAAAATGCACACATGATGACACCCTTCTTCTAAAATTAGATTCCTATAAAAAAGTAGTTAACCAAATGATTTAAGAGAGTTTTAAAGCTGTGATAAAACAGTCACAATATGAAACAATTATAAAAATAATAATTTTATTGTGTTATTTTTATTATATGCCTGGCATCATACTAAGTTGTTTAAATTTAATTATCACAAAAGCCATTTGGTTGGAACTTCCCAACCATTTCACTGGTTGGGAAAGTAGTGAAAAGAAAATGATGATTTTATAAGGCTGGATATTTTTATTGGGTGCCTGGATTTCTGACATATGCTAGATTCTTCCAACCTCCACCACCGTTATCAACCACATTCAGTCAACTCAGGTTATGCAAATCTCAGTATAGAGCTGATCATCTTGATAAAGCAGAAAACCAGCTGGGCTGTCCCTATGGTTGCCTCCATGTACTGGGATGTATTCGGCAAAGTATTTGTTAATTTAAAGAAAGAAAAAACCTTCCCCTGAATAAGAATAATCCCATAATACACGAGATTCTATTATAATTCACAGCAAACGCACACATCATTATGAAATCGACTGAGCCAAGACAATAGATTTGAGCACCAAGTTCAAATGTTTAATCAGAGATTTAACATGTAAAACAAATTTCACTGTATCATTATACCAAGTCATAATGCAGAGTTATAATAGAGTATTGCATGGGAACATCCTTTGTTTTAAAACTCAAAAACCCTAAAGCTCTCTCTTTTAAGAGTGAGAAGCGGAATTGCCGTGAGTAAGCTGTACAACACAATCATTTATTGTACTGTTTATTGACATAACTAAATATATTGATTCACGGGGTGATGACTCAAATCTAAAAACGTTCTCTAAGCTATAGAGAAAATTTTGAAAACAAGTTGGTTATATCTTCCTTTTACATTTCTTGTTAGACTCTTCAAATAAGGTTTTCACATTGTTTAGTAGTGATTATTTTCATTGCTTTCTCTGTCTGCAAAAAGAAATACTCTCAAAGTGTTTTCAAACATGCAAAGGTAGTAGATATGTAAGAAATGGAATGATATAGTTAAAATGAAGAATTTGAAGCCAGGGTAAATTTTTGTAGGCATCTGATTAGAAAGGTCTTAACAGATACAAAGTTCACTATATTTGACATTCAAAAAGCAGCCAGTATTTAAAGAGAGAGATCTTTTTGTTTTTGAAATATTGACTTGGAAGAAAATAAGTTGTCAAGAGAAACTCCTTGAAGTTCAAGTCTGTGTGCATTTCAAAACTATCTCAAATAAGACAGGTATCAATCACCCTCATATACATAAAAAAGCATAAATACATTAGAAATGAGAAATAATTATTTTGAACTTCAGGTTCAATATAAACGTGGCAAAGCTTCATTGATATGGATCACTTTCAGAAGGTAACTAATGCCAGTGTTCTAATGATTGCAGAAATATCTAGATATGAGCAAAAGAGCCCCAAACGTTGATTTTTCCTCATTAATAAAATAAATATTAGCCCTAGCTGGTTTGGCTCAATGGATAGAGTGTTGGCCCGCGGACTGAAGGGTGCCAGGTTCAATGATGGTCAAGGGCACATGCCTTGGTTGCAGGTTCCCTGTGGCCGGATGCGTGCAGGAGGCAACCAATTGATGTGTCTCTCTCACATCAATGTTTCTCTCTGTCTCTTCCTCTCCCTTCCACTCTCTCTAAAAATCAATGGAATAATATCCTCAGGTGAGGGAAGATTAACAAAATATAAAATAAACATTATCATTTGTATATATATATATATATATATAGATATAGATATAGATATAGATATATAGATATAGATATAGATATTTTCCTCAATTTCAAAAAAAATTTCTTGTCTAGAATTCATAAACAAGCACAAAAACATTGTCTGGTTTGTGATTTAATACTTTGGCTCAAAATTGATATGATTCTGAAAGTACGGCTAAAATCACCAGTATGAATAATTCAAAGAAGAAATATTTTTCTCAACTTCTTGAGTAAATTTTTGAGCTTCTAGAATATTCCAAATGATTTAAGTAATGACGACCTAATCTCTAAGAATTCTGTGCACTTTTAAAATCACATAATTTTCATAGTGTAGTTCCTACACCTGCAAGCAATCAGAAGGTTTTCTGTTTTCTTTTTAGAAGTTCTTTCTACCTTTCCTCAAATATGCAAGTTCACCAGGTGTTGGGATGTTAGTTTGGTAGCAGAGTTATGAAATCTTAATGGTGCTTTTCCCCACTGTCACTTTGAACTAACTTCTTCATCAGTGCTATAACAGACTTGTGGGTAGTGTGTTTGTTACACTCACAGTAAACTAAAATAGCTTCCATTTACTTTAAACATTTATGTCTTTTCTTTGAGAAAAAAAAAGTGAAAACAAATAATTGTCTTTCAGCCAGATGGTTTTCATTTTCTTTAAAAACTGTAGTCTGTTTTGTGGAATTTTTTTTCACTCCTATCTTTGGCTCCCCTTGATTTTTCTTCATAAAATTCAACAGTATCTTGTAAAAAATATTTTAGGAAGTAACTGATAAAAACTTGTTCAGAAATTTATCAAATCTATAATCCAAAATTGGAATAAACTTTTGAAAGTGCTCCTAAAAAGGAAAGTGGAATCATCTATAAGAAATGGCCTGTTAAACAAATACCAATTTCCCCTATATCTCTTAATCAACCAGCTAGAAATTTCAGTTAAAGATGATGAATAATGCTATAATACAAAAACATGATGTACGCATATTTGATCCAGTAATGGGAAAGAGAGCGATGACACAAAAGGTGACTCAATAATACCTGAAAGTTAATCTGATTGAAATGTGAAAATATCTTTGGCCAAGTTAAAATTAACATAGAATCCAGTAAGAGCATGAGGCCAGTTGTTATGATAGGTTGTCTATATTTAATGTTAGTTTTGAATATTTTTATTTTATAAATATAGAATTTAAATAATGTTGAATGTACACTATAATTGGAAATAAAATGTAAAATGCTTATTGGAAATAAATAGATAGATATTCATCATGATATAAAAATATTTGCAAAAGAGTAGGAGACTTGGAGGATATGACAATGGAAATTTATAGAGGAGAAATATAAAGACGAGGTTAGTGTGGTAATGCAGGAAGGTAAAAAAAAATCTTTGTGAAGAATTATTGCTTTGAGGAACATGAAGTCAAAATATTTATTCAGAAAACTTTACTGAGCATCTGTCAAGATATGGTGAATGTTAAGTATTTGAGAGGATTCAACTAAAAGTCTTCATCCTGACTTATAAAGCTTTTAATAAGTTTGAGATATAAGATAACAGTAGTTCAGAAAGCACCAATGATATAGTTAGATCTCTCAAACACAATATTGAATGAGAGAATCTGGACACAAAAGAATGGCATAGCAATTATTTAATTAGCATAAAGTATAAAATAGGCAAAACCAATATATCCTTTAGAAAGTTAATAGTTACCCTTGAAGGATGTTGTTACAGATGATGGCAAAAGGAGAGGTGTTGGCAATATTTTGTTTCTTGATTTGGGTATTGGATTTACAGTTACATGCATTTTGGGATAATTAATCAAAGAATGTACTTATATGATACAAAATTTTATTCTGTAAATAATAGTTTTTAAAAATCATCATGTATTGAGAAAATGACAATCAGGTTGGGATTAAACACAGCATTTTTCAAAGAAATATTTTGAGCACATTTTTAAATAGTTAATGGTGAATGGCTAAAGGTTGGTTGAATTATATTTCTGGTTGAGGAAATAGGAAATTATTTTTTAGAATCAAGATATATGTAGGAAACTTGAATAATAATAGTAATCACAGTAACTATGAAAATGGTAGCAATAATAACTGCTCTTATAATTATTATTATTAGTTAACAGATACAGATCTAAGCATTTTATTCACTAATTTAACAATTACAATGACTGTCTGACACAAGTACTGTATTTAACTCCCTTTTAAAAATTCAAAAACTAAGTTACAAAGTGAAGTAACTTGCCTATGTAAGATAGGGAGATTGCATTATTTTTAAAGTCATGTGTAATTAAAAGAATACAGATAGAGGTGGTGTAGATGTATCAGAAAGGACGATGACCTGGAATGGCCAGATGGCTGTGCTCATATCTTGGGTAGCAATGTTGCTAGTCCTGAGAGGGATTGAGAACCTGTAGAACTCAGGTCTGAATTGTGCCACTACAGCTTAGAAGCTGGGACTCCACGCACACATTGATGGAGGTTTGTCCTGGGGTCATGGAGACCTTGCAGGTCCTCAGGTAGAGAAGATGAAGGCAGGTGGGTGCTTAATATGGGAAGCGTTGAGGGTGTGGGGGATTGTCCACAGCTCCAGATGAACTCATGTGACCCAAAGGTTAGGGTGAATTCTCAGCAGTGTCTGATGCAGTACCTCCTCACAAACCACGTTGCTGAGAGATCTCAACACCTAATCTCTCCTGCAGCAGCATATCTTTCAGGGCTGTGAAATAAAGTGAAAACTTACAGGCTATAAACTCACAAGAACAATCTCTGAGGCCACAATTGGCTTTGGACACACAAAATCACAGAATGTTCCAGAAAATTACAGGCTTGAAAAGTTCAAAACTTGCAAGTAACTTCAGCCTGGCCTGTTTTACCAAATCCTACTTGCGCCCCACCCCTCCAAAACATCCCCCGAGTCACTCAGGTTGCAACTTCAGCCGTATCTGAAATACAACAAAACAAAACTTTGTAGAGCCTCTTTTATCAGATGTTGTTTGAAACTCTTCTTAGCTGTGTCTTCCTGGCCAAGAAGTAGCGATATAAATGTCAGTGAGTTTTTTTGAGGTCGGCTTTTCTGGTGTTGGGGTGGGAAGTGAATGGGACCATTCCCTGCTCTCTCTCTGAAATATATTCTATTGCTTAAATTTGAATCTTTCACATATGACTGATGCTTTTTGCCCCTAGCATTTTCATATTATGTTCACATGCCAATTGGATTCATAATATTTTCTAACTCCTTTGTCCAAATTCTTCATCTTAAAGAATGTTACCCTTTTTTTCTGATATATTCGTCTCAACTATACTCCTAATTTATTATTCTATTAATCC
>NW_005369942.1:2270187-2289226 GCF_000412655.1 Myotis brandtii | reverse complement strand
CCCTCCTGTCTCATCTCCAGCTCTCTCTCTCTCTCTCTCTCTCTCTCACACACACACACACACACACACACACACACACACACACACGGCTTATATATATGATTCACTGATATACTGATAATAATAGAATAAATCTGAAGTCTTTCTAAATAAAAACTAAACCCAGAAATCATAGAAAAGATCATTGATATGGCTAATAATTCTCTATTATAAGGGCTATTATATTCAATGTTGAAAAGTCTTCTACAAATCAATAAAAATTGAATTTTATTTTCTTTACAGTAAGTCTACTAAACATTTAGATTTATTATAAAGAAAATAAAATTCATAATATTCAAACATAATGCAAAATGTGCTATGGGTATCCTTGAATTAGGAAGTGGTTACCATCAGTTAATATAGGTTTTAAGTTGCTGTCTCATTTGCCAGTTTTGATAAATAATTTTGAGTTGAGACTACTTCAACTGTGTAGAAAAGTTGCATATTCTTGAATGGAGAGCATTTAAGAACAACACATTATACTCCATTGGCACAATTTTTAGTACTGTAAACAAGCATAATTATATTGTTAATTCTCCCTGGGAAAAATCAATAGTCACCTTTATCCAGAAATATATTAAAAAGGTCCAGCACTATAGGAAAATACTAAATAGGGATTAAACAAATATGGGGAATTGCCAGGCCAATTTGCTGAATTCTTCTGAACTTGAAATCATGATATCAGAGTCCTTAAGCTGTCCCATAATTTATCTTCTGGGTCCCTAGACTTTTTAAAAACTATCATTCTTATTTTCCTATCAGAGATAAAGCAAATATTATATTGCCACCAACACAGCTTGAAAAGCAATATATGAGTCTTTTGGATATTTATAATCCGGCGCAAGTACAGCTATGAAAGCAGAACATATGACAATTGTGTTGCTCTGTTTTCATATTTATATGATCCCTGACTTGGGAGCACGTTTATTATGCTTGTCTAAGAAATGTACTCCATCTCCGTCATGTCTCACGTCTCGCTGTTCTTCCTGTCTCCAAATCAATAAACCTTAAAAGTGCCTTGTAATACTTACAGTATGTTTCTCCAGGGAGAAATTGTTGTGTTAGGGGTTTGATGGGTTTTGACACTATACCAATTTCATTTGACAACAAATTGAAAGTTGAGCAGTGCACTGAGCCATGCTGGTAATTTAATACTACCCTTGGAATATTGTCTTTCGATCTCAGACAGGAAGGCATTATTTGTGAAAACTGGCCTAAGTTTGTTCTCATAACATCAGTTGGGTTCCTCCATGAGTGAGAAATTAAGCAGGAATATCTTACTATACACATGCTAGGGTCTTATTATGGCTAATGTGATTATGTTTTTCAGACAATTTCTAAGACAACAAGGTGGACAATTCTTTATTAAGATCATTCACCATAATTATATCTCTCTCACATACCTTGCTTCATTTTTCTGGCATTAAAAAGAGCCAGAAAAATTGTCTCAAACCTCAGCTCTTCCTGACTATTGACAGTGCCATAATAGTTTCCTTCAGGGATATGAGATGTAGTCCTTCAACTGTAAGAGAAAATAATGACAAAACGATTTTTTGTCAAACTTAAATTGTTATATAAATGCCATTGCCTTGATTTTGTTGCTCAGTCTGTAAAAGCCCTGTATTGTAGCATCTTGCAAGGGCAGCTTGCTGGAATTTTTCCTGACCTTTCAAGTTTCCATTTCTAATAGACATTTCTGTATAAGAGAATTCAATTTAGTAAGCCCATAACAAGAGAAGTCTGAAGTCAATATAGTGCATTGCTAAGATTACCTAATTGGAGGAGCTGATGAAAATTTTCTAACTCCTAATATTAAATTTGTCATAATAATTATGGAAATGAGAAGAACTAGTATGAAAATCCAAGGATGCCAGGAGCCCTTCCAGAACTGAGCAATACTCTAGGGAGTATGAAAATGTCAACTGACAAAAAGACAGCCCATAGGGATTCCTATCTCAGGAGCTCTGCTGAAGAGGCAAGAATGCAGGAAAGTTATCGTGGCTCTGAGGATGCTTCACACTGCAGAATGGCTTTCCTGAGCAATTCATTGATGAGAACTCATCTATCTGATAAAAATATGAAGTGTCATAAAATATTTATAATTTGAAATGATCATAGTGGATATTCATTATATAGTAGGGGTGCTTTGGGGAAGTAAGAATTTGGATAGAACTCCTACTAACATTATAAATGTTGGGAGACTTCCCAGAAAATAATTAATGTGAAGTCTAGATCTTGTGCCCCTATGATACATTTATATCTTCTTCAATTTATTAATCTAGGAATAATATGGTAATAAAATACAACCCAAACAAGCAGCAAACAAGCAAAACAAATGCCACTCCCAATATGCTTGAAAGTTTATTGTCCTCACCTTTGTGTAAATGTGTTTTGGTTAATAAAGTGAACGAATATATAGGATAATACTTCTCAGTGGATAGAGCATCGGCCTGTGGACTGAAGGGTCCCAGGTTTGATTCCAGTCAAGGGCATGTACCTGGGTTGCGGGCACATCCCCAGTAGGAGATGTGCAGGATGCAGCTGATCGATGTTTCTCTCTCATCGATGTTTCTAACTCTCTATCTCTCTCCCTTCCTCTCTGTAAAAAATCAATAAAATATATTTTTAAAAAAATAAATAAATAAAGTGAATGATTAAGCAGTTTGGACATTTTTGCTCACTGTTAAAAATAATTTGAAAAAAATAGGATCCAAAATATAAGGAAAAATAGTTGAAATAATTACAATCTGGGAGGGGAAATAAAAGATCAAATGAATTTTCCTACTTATTTCAACAGATAAACACATACTTAAACACAAGTTTACATTCTTAAACTTATGGGAAGAAATATCAGATATGGGAATAAACAGTGTGAAAAAATTGTGCAACTCTCAATAAACACATTAAAAAGATGGAATAGATAATAGAAAAATATTTAAAATAAGCAAGAAGAGTACTTCATGAACTACCTTCAGATTAGAGGCCTCATTTAGAAAATTGTCAATTTCTAAATATAGTCAGGCAGAAAATTGTTAGTCTTTCAAAGGGAGTGGTTAAACAGCCCAGCTCTGTCATTTTAATGAGACGAGAGTAGAAAGCAGACTAGCTAAGTTCCTTATATAAGGAAAATCCTAGTCAAAAGTGCACATACACATACACAAATACACACATATGTTTTTAAGTGGTCATGGAGTTTTAAATATCTATTTATTATTTTGATTCTGCTAAGAAAACAAGAGGGAATCCGCTTTCCCAGGGAAAAGTGCTTAGATAGAGAGAGACACTGGCTTTTCTAAATACCCACGACTTATTTCTCAAAGTATCTGAAAGCTCTGCTGGCTTGTATGGTCTACAGGGCAAAATAGATAAAAACCCACCAAAGAATTATGTACAGATGTACCATCAATATACAACACAATCACTATAAATTATAGAATTCCACGATGGTGATGCTTCATGTTTCCAAATGGAAACATGTTGCTTTATGTTGCCAAAGTATAAATGAGTTTCATTGACTTGGGGAAATAAGAATGATGTCTGTGTTCCCTGGTTACATCCATGGTATATATCATGATTGGTAGATATCAGCATCATTTATGGGCTGAATTGCTTTTCTTCAAAACAATTGCTCACAGTGTGGGAGCCCTGATATCCAGTACCTTAGAATGTGTCTGTATTCAAGTACCTTTAAAGAGCTAATTAAGTTAAAATGGGGTTATTGGAGTGGGCTCTAATCCAATATGGCTGGTGCCATATAAGGAAAAAAAATTGGACATAGATGTGACCAGAGGGAAGTCCAGGTGAAGATACAAAAAGATGACAGCTATCTATAAGCCAAGGAGGGAGAGACCTCAGGAGAAACCAACCCTGCTGACACCTTGATCTTGGATTTTAGTCCCAAGAATTGTGCCAAAATAAATTTCTGTTGTTTAAGCCATCCAGTCTGTGGTACTTTGCTAGGGCAGCCTGAGCTGACTAATATCCTTAAAAGAAAAAGGCCTTTGTGTTTGGGAATATTAGTTGTCTGCTGTCTGTGTCACAGACTAGAATAAATATAACAATTTGGATAAGGGGGATTTTTCTAAAATATGAAATAATTTTTCTACACTGGGGTGATGTGGCATAGGTAGGAAATTCTCCTGGGTTGAAATTCTGTATTTAATGAAATGGCAAGAAAGTTCCATGAAGATCATAGCAAACGTCACGGTGCCAAGTAGCCAGATTTTCAAGAACTCTCTTCTTTTTCTCTCTCTTTTTATTTTTATTGCGTTTACTGGGGTGACATTGGTCAATAAAATTATATACGTTTCAAGTGTACAATTCCATGATACATCATCTGTATATTGTGTGTTCACTACACCAAGTCAAGTCTCCTTCTCTCACCCTTTATTCCCCTTTACCCTCTTCTACCTCCCCCCCGCTTCCCTTCTGGTAATCACCATACTGTTGTCTGTTTCTATGAGTTTTGGGGGTTTTGGTTTATTCCCTTCATCTTCCTCCCCCAAACCTCTTCCCTTTTGATAGCTGTCAGTCTGTTCTCTGTACCTATGCTTCTTTTTCTATTTTGTTTATTTATTTTGTTCATTAGATTCCACATATAAGTGAAATGATATGATATTTGCCTTTCTCTGACTGGCTTATTTCACTTTGCATAATGCTATCTTGATAGTCTTATAATCATTGGTAAAAATATTTATTTGAAATAAACTACTGACCTTTCTTTGGAAGTTACTGACACAGCTAATTACTAATCCATTATTGTGTATAATCTTATTTGTTGGAGTGATGGCTTAATACATCACTGAGGGTCTAAGCAAAGACTGTTACATTGTAGCTAATCAATACATATTTGTCAAATGAATTTGCACAACGAATAATGCTAACTTTTCCACATGCATTTTACTACCTAGATTTCATTGAAAATTTTGAGTTTGTTCTGTGGAAAAGATGGCCAAGAAAATTTTATCTCCAAATTGGCTAAGGTTATGCTTCTTTTTTAAGAGTTTACTACTAAGTTTTTTACTCTAGTATTAACTTTTAAAATTCTAAAGATCCTATTAAATTTTACGTTTAAACTAAAGGCCTGGTGCACAAAAATTTGTGCACTCAGAGGGTCCCTCAGCCTGGCCTGTGCTCTCGCAGTCTGGGACCCCTCGGGGAATGAACACCTGCTGGCTTAGGCCCGCTCCCTGAGGGATTGGGCCTAAGCTGGCAGTCAGACATCCCTCTGGAAGCCTGGGAGCCCTCAGGGGTTGTCCACTTGCCAGCGGGGAGCAGGCCTAGCTGCAGTCGGACATCCTTAGCGCTGCTGAGGAGGCGGGAGAGGCTCCCACCACCACCGCTGTACTGGCAGCCGGCAGCCTGGCTTGTGACTGAGCAGAGCTCCCCCTGTGGGAGCACACTGACCACCAGGGGGCAGCTCCTGCATTGAGCGTCTGCCCCCTGGTGGTCAGTGTGTGTCATAGTGACCAGTGATTCCCAGTCGCTCTGCTGTTAGGGTCAATTTGCATATTACCCTTTTATTATATAGGATAGAGGCCTAGTGCATGGGTGGGGTCCGGCTGGTTTGCCTGGAAGGGTGTCCCGGATCAGGGTGGGGGTCCCGCTGGGGTGCCCGGCCAGCCTGGGTGAGGGGTAGGTGAGGGGCTGATGGCTGTTTGCAGGCTGGCCACAGCCCCCAGCCACCCAAGCTCCCAGTGGAGGCTGGCTGGAAGCAGGTATCTGGGGTTTA
Source organism: Myotis brandtii (assembly GCF_000412655.1). Classification (NCBI taxonomy): domain Eukaryota; kingdom Metazoa; phylum Chordata; class Mammalia; order Chiroptera; family Vespertilionidae; genus Myotis; species Myotis brandtii. The sequence goes on along the minus strand of NW_005369942.1, from coordinate 2,283,456 downwards.
TTTAGCTTCTATAATTGAAACTTTGTTGCCTTTTGCGGAGGCTACAGCCGGCCACAGGAAGCTTGGCTTCCCCCATCACCGGGGCAACCAAGCCTCCTGCTTGCTCCAGCTCCGTGGCTGCCGGCCGCCATCTTGGTTGTGTTAATTTGCATATAGTCGCTCTGATTGGCTGGTGGGCATGGCTTGGGCATAGCGAAGGTACAGTCAATTAGCATCTTTGTCTTTTATTAGTGTAGAAATTATGGCTGTATGTGATTATAATTGTATAAAGGACAGGTTTGTTCAAACAGAATATTTTATCAATTATATAAATAAATTATAGCATCATAAAAATGTAGAAGTAAACATATACTAGTATCAATAAGTTACATTCATTGATGGGAAATATGAATTACAATAAATGGTATTGTGTTTTTATTTCTTTATGTTCTCTTTTTTCAAAATATATTCTTATTGATTTCAGAGAGAAAGGAAGAGGAAGAGAGAGATAGAAACATCAAGGATGAGAATCATTGATCAGCTGCCTTCTGCATGCCTCTTACTGGGGATCGAGCACACAACCCGGGCAAGTGCCCTGACCAGGAATCCAACTGTAACCTTCTGCTTCATAGATTAATGCTCAACCAATGACCCACACTGGCCAGGCATCTCTTTTTTAATAGAAATATGTAAGATTGGTACTTATGGGACAGGGACCTCAAATTTAGAATTATATATTTTTTTCATTTTAAATATAGTATTTTTATTGATTTCAGAGAAAAAGGGAAAGAGAAACATCAATGATGAGAGAGAATCATTAATTGGCTGCCTCCTGCACACCTCACACTGGGGATCTAGCCTTCAACCTGGGCATGTGCCTTGACTGGGAATCAAACCAAGACCACCTGGTAAATAGGTCAACATTTAACCACTGAGAGATGCCAGCTGGGCTAGAATTATATTTTATAATGTAATTACTCTAAATCATAGATACTAGAAAAATATCTTTAAAAAATAATTTTCTTTTTTTTTTTACTTAGTAATATTAAGAATCAAATTGAATTGTGAATTTCTAATTTAGCTATTTCTTCTTTCATTTACTGGAACATATTACATTACTTCAAAATTACTTTTGCTAAAGTACTTCAGATGGCTTAAGATATTGAAAATTTTGGCATGATTTTGTGCATAGTCAGAAAAAAAAAACAAAAAAACACACAACATGCTAGCAGAAACAACACTATGACCTTTCAGCAGTTCTTTTAATCTCTCTCAGCCTCAGTCATGATATACGAAATGGGAATAACTATACTGACCTGCTTAGCTCACAAGGTTTTATAAAAGTCAAACGAATTGATGTATGTGTAAGGAGTTCATATAAAAGTATCATATCAATACAGGTGACATTATTGCTGACTAGGCTGCTATGCTTTTTATAAATTGATGAGTAGTATCATGGTTTTCTTGGCCGTAGTCTAACCCCAAATCTATTCAGTTCAATCTCCACATTACCAGAACAGAGAACCAAGTAAATCTATAGAATATTCCTTCTCATGTACGTAACTCAGTAGTGAAAACTAGCAAGAAAAAAGTTGATGAAGACCCAGGAGAAAGAGCTGGGTGCAATGGGAAAATTAATGGGAGAATGCAAAGGTGAAACCCAAAGCAAGTGCTTTAAATGAAATCCTGTCTTTTCCAGAATTATTCCCAATGTAAGGTTATAATAATCCTGAAAATGACTGAATTGTGTGATCCAAACCAAACCATTGAAGCAGGTGCCTGGCATTAGGAGAAATGAAAATTGTTTCTCTTCTCTCTGTTTTCAAGATGAGGAAGACATAATAAGAATACATATGATTCCAAGGAGAGCACCATGCCAACTCTGTCAAGCAGATGGGATTGTGCAAGGCATCCCAAATGATTAAGAATAAAAAACAGTCAAAGCATGGATGCATGGTGCACAGTAAAATAAAATAACTCTGGCCCTAGCCAGTTTGGCTCAGTGGATAGAGCATTGGCCTGTGTACTGAAGGGTCCCGGGTTTGATTCTGTCAAGTGCACGTACCTCAGTTACAGGCTCTATCCCCTGCCCTGATCAGGGCATGTGCAGGAGGCAACCAATCGATGTGTCTCTCTCTCACATCAATGTTTCTCTCGCTCTGTTTCTCCCTCTCCCTTCTACTCTCTCCAAAAATCAATGGAAAAGTATCCTAGGGTGAGGATTAACAAAAAAATAAAATAACCCTTAGTTTTCCTCTTGAATGTCCAATACATTTCTCAGATGTTGAGACCAGAAAGTGACCATGTTTGCATTGCTAATAATGACCAAAATAAAAAAATGCATGGTAAATTAAGACAGTATAAATACATTTGGATTTGATAAACATGAAGGATAACTTTGCAAATGATGTTTCCTCCATCACACGATGGAGGTGATAATCTGGAGACAATGTCTAAAATGATACAAAAAAAAAAACAAGAGTCAAGGTATGGTCAGATCTGAAAATTCACTATTTTCAAAAACTTCCTGAGTTTTGAAAGGTTATTAAAAATTAAACAGATTGATGCAATATATCTCTATCTCTTTATAGATTTGTCATAAAAGGCATTGAAATAATGATTTAAATTGACCATTGACGTCAGTATAGCCAAAACTAAACATTAATACTAACTAAGCACAAGATCTAAGAAATAATGTCAAATAATATTTCCTAGGATATTAATTTCAATCTATTTAACAAAGATAAAACAAGTACTTATTTTTACCAAGGTCTCCAAAAGGCATTGAAGCAGAATTTTTTTTCCCCTTGGTCCAGTTTTGAACCCCTGACTAGAGGCCATTCAATTCTCCTTCTTGAACAGCTGATGAAATCCACATCCCAACAACTCCCCTTATCAGGCTCTCACACTGGACGCACTCTGCAGCTGTCTAATTGCCCCAGGCCAGGTACCAGAACACTAGCATCCTCTGTTCCCCAGAGCCTGCAAAATTATGCAAACTAGCCAATACAACTAGGAGCCCTTGCAACCTAGCTGAACCCATCCCTCTTGCTACATAGAAGCTTCCCTTGCAGCTCCAATGGAGGGCCTGTGTGGCCTTGCATGGCAGCCTTCTTTTGTTTGGAGATAGATGTATAGCAAAAGAGTTCTCCCTTTCACCTCAGTGTCCCTGGGTTGTGACACTATCAAAAGAAACTTTAACTCATATAAAACAGGTATTGTGGATCTAAAGGTCATGGAAAATGCACATCTCTAGGCTTCTCTTGGTCTACCTCAGAACCAAATGATGAGGAATCTGGTGGTAATGAATAGTTACTATTTATTAAATACTGTTTATATGCAAGGAAGGTTGTATGGGTAATCTTTATTCCTTAAAATAAACCTGAAAATTTTACACTATTATTATTTCATTTTATAGACGAATCAAATGCCCATCGTAATTGTTCAGAGGGAAAAAGAAATAAGTTAGAGACCAAAGATACAAAAAAAATCTGCATTTCTGAGTCAATATTGCAGGAGGGATACTAACCAGAAATACCTGTTTTTTACTATGATGAGAGTGAGAAATAAATTATATTGAATTAAGTCATTAAGTTTGTTGTATCAATTATGTAAACTAATTTATACAGTGACATCCTTACTAAGATAAATGGTTTCCAGTAGTTTGGCTTTGTGACCAGGGATATGGTTGGGATACCAATCAAAATGGGAAATACTGGAAGAAATAGAGTTCTGATACATTTGAGGGAAAGCAATGGCTTTAGTTTTAAACATGTGGAAGTCAAACCGGTTTAATGTATATAATTAGAGGTGTTATAAGGCAATTGAATGTTATGCTGATCAAGAAAAAGTAAGACACCCTTGCAAAGGAGAAATTGATTTGAATATCAGTAACACTTAAGTCCATAGCTCAGCAAAAGAAAGAATATAAAATGACTTAAAGAGAACAATATGACACGAAAGCTAAGAAAAAGGTCTGAGTTACTACCAACAGTAATGTTGGTAAGCTATACAGTTCATTTACTTAAAAAAAACTACATACATCCCTACTTTGGCTATATTTAAACAAGAAAAACAAAAAAGCAGTGTGAGCTCAACGATGGAGGAAATGAAGTTAAATGGAGTAGAAATCAAGCATGGGGATTTCTCTTATAATGAAATAATCCATTCCATTAAATGAGAGATAACCATGTTGGGGAAAAGTAACCATTGTACTTGTGAATAATTGAAATCTATTAGAAATTTAAATGTCGATCATGGGACATTGTACTCTGGTCAAAGATTGAAAATCTCTAGTAACTGGTTCACCTATGAAACCAAGCCAGATGGTGCGTTTCTATCTGTCCATACAGCTATTTATGTAACCAAGGGAAAACCATTCTTTAAATGTGTTGTCCTGGGTTGATACTAAAGCAAATATGTTTCCAATTATATAAAACAAAACAGGTTCAAACAAAGTCACTCTAGTAAGAATTTCACAGCAAATTCATCAGAGGATCTTAACTCTATTTTTTAAGTTATTATGATTTTGTAAACTAACAATATGTCATACTTCATAATGATACTTAAGATAGAAAGTGACTTCAGGAAAATAATGAATAACATGTGATTCTTAAATGGTAATGAGAAATAGGTTTAAATTTCATTAACAATCCAACTTCTAAAATATTTATAGAAAGAATTTATCTGAAGGCCCCAATTAACAAATGGGAAATCTTTTTTATTTACTAGTTATTATGTCATTCATTCATCTACACTATTAACATTAAAGGCATATTTTATTACTACAAAACACATATGCTTACACAGTGCCTGAAACCTAGTGAGAGTTCACTAAATATCTAAGTTAATCTATGACAAGGGTATAGTGTCTTTGTACCCCTCAAAAGGAAACCAGTTCTTATTTATCTTAACCTTGAGCTTCTTCTTCCTATTGATCCCCAGAATTCTCTATGACCTTTCACAACACTACTGCTTCCCTAGTTTCTAAAGCAGAAAGTATCTGAGGAACATCTCTTAGCTTACTTTGATTTCAAAATGTGCTTTATTAGCCAAAAACAATTTAATCCAGGGCATATCTTCTGGTAGGAATAAAAAAAGTGACACAATGTCATGCAGTTTTAAGAATAAAATTGGCAGACTAAAAAGCTGGGAGTCTTCAAAAGGAAAAAGCAGAGGTATTTAAAAAGAGAAATATTTCTTTTTTAAAAGTTGTACTTTTAAAAGGAGAGGGAGAGAGAAATTTTAAACATTGTGACTTTTTTGATATCACTTCTTCACTGGATATGCTATATAATAAAAAGCTAATATGCAAATTGACCGAACAGTGGAATGACCGATCACTATGACATGCACTGACCACCAGAAGGCAGATGCTCTGACTGGTAGGTTAGCTTGCTACTGGGGTCTGACCAATCAGGACTGAACGAGATGGGCCAGATATGCCCTGGAGCCCTTCCCATGTCCCTCCCTGGCCCCAATCCTGCACCTGCGGGGTCTCTTGGCCTGGCCTGCACCCTGTAGCAATCTGAGCTGAGGGACCCCCCCCCCAGGGCATGAATTTTGTGCACCAGGCCTCTAAGAATAAATGTCTGATCACAATAGCATTAAATAGCATTATGTTGGTTTATATCTAAATGTAAGGCAAAGAAGAATATACTACTAAAAATCATTTTTATCCCCCCATTTTTTCTAGTGTCTTTGTGCATGTTCTGCTATGCAATGCCAGTCTTTTTAGGGATGTAATGTTCCCAATAGCTGACATTTTTAGGTGACTTAACTTGATTTTCTGAAACTTGTTCCAGTAAGGTTTGTGACTTAGGATATGTTTTCAATATACACAAATTCACAAATTCCCCCCAATTTTATTTTTGCAGATAATTCCAACCAATATTGTAATCTGACATTTTTTTACTTTTTTTTTTTCATAATCACCAACTTCTGTACAAGTTACCCTATCTATATATTGGGAAAGGTTTATCTTGGAGAGACATCTGAAAAAACCCCCACATATTTCATAGAAAATGAATCAAATCATAGCTGTCCTGATCTTCAAACAAAAATTGATTCAGAACATCACATACATTGACAGTTAAAAAAATTATATTACTTGAGATATACAAAAAACCTCAGTAAAGAGAAACATGTGAGTAAAACCATTTCTTGTTCAAAGAATTTAATTTCCTAGACATAAAAGGCCCTCTAATTTTATCCAAATGAATGCCAGTTCTAGTATATTTTATGAGCACCTTCATTGGTGTTAGATCCTGAAATATAATAAAAAGGCCCTAATAAAGGATGCCCCATTTAGTGGACTCTCCAGGAAGCTGTATCAGCACAAATATGGCAGTACTCCAACACTGGTGCTTATGAACTCTATTGGGAGATTTATTTAAAAGAATTTCATCTAAATAAGTAAATCATCTCATTTTTAATGATTATTTAAAATAACATTCTTTCATGTCAGCATTTTCCCCTTTTGAACCCATGTTACTCATTCTCTGAAGATAGACTGGGTTCTAGCAACTTCTCCAAACACCTGAGAGTAGTAAGCCTGGCTCCTTGCCATTGTTACAGATACATTTATCTTCTGTCCACCTAATTAATGAGTCCTTAACCAGAGATCTCAATGTGATGTAAGGTGTTAAATGACTGTGGACCACCCCGTGTGAAATAATGTCTACAATAATCACCATGGGGCATAGTATGCAAGTATAACAACAAGAAAAATGTTGTCACTGCAGAAGCTGTCATCATAAATTAATATTATGTGAAATGGCATAACACAGATGTTTTGGTGTTTTCTTAAATAATTAAGTCTGTGAATATAACACGGGGTCTTGGTGTTTATGTTGTGGCAGTGACTTCAGCTCAACAGGGAAAACGTGCTTGGATAGCACGTTCAGAATAAATAGTAGCTATCACTCTTCTCTTTGTAACAGTGAAGAACCATTCAAGACTTGATTGTGCATCCATGTACTACTGCCACCAGGGACAAATAGCTTCCCTTACACCCCAGAACCGGCATAGGGCATTTTGCTCTCTTTCTTACCCTACTCCCACTTTTATGCCTCCAAAACCACAAAAAACAAGAATGAAAAGAGAACTTGTTTCCACCAGAAGGTAAGAGAAAGAATGTTTACATTAGGATTATTCTTCAGTAAGTTAGTTAGGTCTAGTTTGTGTTCAGAAGGAACACATTAAAAGCTGCCCTTCACTGGCATCTATCAATTCCTATTGAATTCCATCCTCTATAAAGTTCACCCATAAAAGTTTGAATGGGGACCATCATAAATGTCTTCAGCAGACATCTCCAGAATAGGAAAATACTTCCCATATAAATAATCATATTGGAGTTCAATCTTAGAGTTCCTGGTTTCTCCTCCTTTTCATTGAATTCTACTAAAACTCCAATTCCCCTCTGATGCTTGGGCTTAATCCTCTTTGTCTTGAATTTACTGACCTTCACATCCTTTCAGGATACAACCAACACAAAGGTGAGAGGCATTCTCCTACAGCCATGAAGATTCACCACTCACCTACTATGAGGAGCATAATTAGTGCAGGACCCCAGCTCCCATTGTCTGAACCTACCACCAAGTTCACACAAAGGCCACACTTTCTACAGGCAAAGCTCAGGCAATGACTGAGCCTGGCAAAAATACTGAGGCAGGCCCATTTCTACACGTTGTTACCTCCAAGGAAGGCAATATATTTCCATGAAGACAGAGGGCTGCAGACAGTATCTCTGCCTTTTAAGCAATCTCCACAGAACACCAATAAAAGATCAAAATTAAATACTGTGCTTCTCTTCAGGTTGTGTTAGACAACGAAGGCAAATTAAATACTTTAAGTGAGAAATAATTTTTAAGAGAGGTTTGCTTAATTCCAGTTAAGATTTATTTATATTTGTATATTCAGCACTTAATACAGTTGGAGCCCAAGGTAAGTGGCTGTGAATGAGATTTTATGCATTTGTAGGCCCTTTAGGAGAGTTCCTGTGTCTCTAGAAGACTCCCATCTCTCCCTGGAAGAGAGAATCCTGGCTGATTTTCATCCTGGCCAGATGTTGTGTGGGTGCTCTTCCCAGTTCAGGTGCCTGGCATTGAGTTGAGACCCCTCACTCTTCATGGGGAACCTGTGCAGCTGTGATATCCCTCCAGAGTCTTAGCTACTATGTGTGGGAGTGAGACCGGCCCTTTTCATGTGTCTCGCCCTCCCTACTAGTCTCTGTGTTGCTTCTTCTGTAAATTCCTGATTATAAGACTTCTATTCAGCTAGACTGTTCTATATTTTAGTTGTAATTCCAGTTTGGTCCTGGGAAGAGGTGAGTGTAACATCCACCTAGTCTGCCGCCATCTTGAATCTTGAATCACATTATTAACAGTGCATTGATGTCTCTCTCTCTCTCTCTTTCTCCCTCCTTCCCTTCCACTCTCTTTGAAAATCAATGGGAAAAATATACTTGGGTAATGATTTTTAAAAAAAGATAATTGGGATTTTCACCTTATATTTTATGATTTTGTATTATTGGAATAATTTGGTAATAAGCATGAATCATTTTCATAATCAGAAAAGTAAAACCATTATTTTTAAAATCATTATAATGTAATATACTTTTATAATTATAATTCCTACATACATTTATAACTTTATAATTATGTTTATAATTATGATTATACTTACTATATCATTATACTTATGATTATAATTTTGATCCCATTCTATGAGCTAATTATTTCATTTCTATTTTAATAATATTTTTATATCATTGAGCAGAAAATATACTTGAATAATGAAACGTGAAAAATCGTGACATACAATCCAATCATATCGTGCTTGACTGATTTTTAATATTGTATGTGTCCGTGTGTGTGTGTGTGTATGCACGTGAGTATATATATTAAATATTTGAAGCTATTTGGTTTTATAACAGACAGATGGTTTCTCATGACCATAAAAATATTCCAAAAATTACTTCTGCATTCTTTTATATTCTTTGTAAGTAATGCATCGTCATGATGAGATAAAAACTTACTAACACTCTGTCTAGAGTTCAGTCAGCCAATGAACATAGATTTATGGAGTCAAGGGATCTATTGAAATATTCATTCCTTAGAGTCAAACTTCAATCTTTGCTTCCCTTTTAATGATTAAGACAATTTCATTGCCACCTATGTCTCCATTTACACAGGGATACCCCAGAAATCCCCAAGGGTCTATTGACAATCATCCAATGTAAAAGTAGAGATAAATGATCCATTGTGTTTTCTCAGAGTTCTAATGCAGAAACCAACAGGATGTGGGAGTTGCTGAGCTATTAGATCACTACACAGAGAAAGTACTATACTCTTTCATGTGTCTCCTTTCTTCCTCTATAAAAATGATGATTCATACATAATTGAAGGAATGTCATTTCAACACTATGGCTAGAATTTTGAAAATTCCAAGCAGCTTGTATATTTCATTAGGTTATAATTCTCTTTTAAATTTCTGGGTGTGGGGGGAGGAAAGAGTATTTTGACTTTTCCTTTGATGAGTGTTCTTGAACAGAACAGCTCTCTACTTCCACACCAGATGGAGGAGTAGCAGCAAATTGAAGTTTCTGGCACAGAGAAAAGACTATTGTAAGTCATTCCAAAGTAGCGACACATCGGGGAAATCCCTAGAGAACTAGCCAAGAGCATGTTGTAGAGAAAATGGAACCAGGATATTTATAAGTTGTTTTTATGTAGTAGATAAAAAGGAAGGCATGTATTCAAAAACAAAAGGGAACATGTGAGATTTTGGTTATTATTATTATGGGGAACTATACAAACTGAACTATGTCCTCTCAATAATTGAAACCTAGACAAAATGTATATACATTTGCAAATCCCCGTGTTGAAACTGGATTCTCTTTTGCCAATATTCTTTAGCAATTAAGAAAGTGAGATTTTTCACAAAGAATAATTTATTGATAATTATACAAGGGAAGTGGCTTGCTATGTATACTGTGATTTTTAAAAAAACACACATTTTTCTTACTTTATTTTCAATTTGACCTCTTTTTTAAAGAATAACATAATTTTTAACACTGGCCAATAAGATATTCCCAAATAATTGTCTATAGTGTATGTCATGAGAGATGATAATATACACAGCATCTAGTATCAGTTCATGTAACTAGTAACCTGAGAAAATAATGAGCATTAAAGCAGGAAAAAAAAAACTGATAAGGGTAATAGTCAAAATTCTCATTTTGAGAATGAGTTATGTAAAGAAAACCTGAGAAATGTGCCCAAGTTCATATACTAGTAGCTGATAAATCATAAATCCAGGACTTAAATCTATAACTTTGATTCTAATGCCTATACGTTTATAACCATGATACTTTACCTTTCCCATGGAATTGTTAAAATTCATTTTTTTCTAAAACATTGCAAAAGAGCTTTATACACTGTATGAGAGAGAAACTATATCATCACTTATGTCCATCCATAGTTCTGGACATTTTAACACTCTTCTAGTGTTACTTTAAAATATTTACTTATCTATCTTCTACTCTATAGTAAAATTGATATAAATCAACTTAAAAATAACAAAAATTAAAGTAAGTTCTGATGTAAATTAACTTTACTTGTATTTCTTTGTGAAGTTTACCCTATGGTAACAAAGAAGTTAGAAGTGCATTTACAGACTAATATGCTCAATGATTGAGGCTCTCTATGCATAAATGAAGAATATGACAAATATAAATTAATCACCTAAATATACTGATCATAATTAAAGTTACTGAAAAAAGATGTGTTTCCCAGTCCATATAAGAGATACCGAATTTTCTACCTAATTAGCTTATATCCTTTAGTTATTTTATGGAATCTTATTCTTACTTCTTCATCATAATTTCTTCGAGTTCTTGTTTGCAATTTAGGTTTCTCTGTTAATTTTTTATTCATTACAAGCATACTTTTCTTTACATAGTAAAATAGCTACTTTAAAGTCTTTATGAATTCAAAAATCCATAACTTCAAAAATCTATATTTTTACATTAATTTTATTTGAAGGTCAAATTTTATGTTGTAGGTTTATTATTTTGCAAAAATCCCAGATTCTATTGTATTCCCTTGAAAGGTATTTCTGTTGTTGTTGTTCTTTTAGTGATAAATTTGGTTGGAATCAAATTGCAAACTCCCTTGGATGGCAGCTCAAATCTCAGTTCAGTGCCTTGATTTCTACCCCAGCTGCTTGAAGTCTACCCCACAAATGCACAGTTCATGGGTCAGTCAGAGATTTCAGCACAATTTATTCATGGAATTTAAGGCTCCCTATCTATAACTCCATGTTTTCTGAGATATTCTCCTCATTTTCCAGAAGTTGTGACTGCCTTCAGTAAGAAAGATTTGGGATTTTTAGCATACTTTAGCCATCCTATATGGCATACACTGAAACCCTCTGACTAAAAACTTCAAAATTAAGAAATTCTCCCTATGTCTTCCCTTCATCCAAGTGTTAATTTCCTTCCTGAATCTCCTTGCTTTCTGTTACCTTCCAGTGACTTTAATATTTTTATTTGGGTTTGGGTGGTTTTTGTTTGTTTGCTTGCTTGCTTATCTAAGGACAGATTCCTATAATTTTAACCTTATATTACATATCCTATATAATAAAAGGCTAACATGCAAATAGACCGAACGGCAGAACAACCAAACAACCAGTCAGTATGATGTGTGCTGGCCACCAGGGGGTGTGCGCGGAACATGGTGGGCATCGGCCATCGCGGGATGGTGGAGCAGGTGAGCGGAGGTTCCAGACCGGTGGGGCACCAGTCTCTGTCATCGGGGCGAGCCTCTGGTGGTTACTGAAAATACTTTGCTCCCACATGTCGCGATCTGCCTAGCACTTGCACCCACTGCCAGCACTGGCCCCGCTCGCACCCGCTGCCAGTACCCGGCGCAGATCCCAGATCCCAATCACTCAGTGCCATCAGCGGGTGCAAGTGGCGGCTGCTGGCCCTGATCACCCCTGAGGGCTTCTCCATCTCCCCCTGCTCCTGAGAGGCGATCGGGGTAGCAGCCGCTGCTCGCACCCACTGCTGGCACTGGCCCCAGTCGCTCCGTGCTGTCAGTGGGTACAAGCGGGGCTGGTGCTGTCAGCATGTGGGAATGGCAGCAGCAGGAACAGGGCTGCAGGCAGACAGAGGACTGGGGCCACGGTGGGAGGGGCCGGGTGGGGACACAGAGAATGGGCCGCGACCTACCCCTGTGCCTACTGCAGCCTCACAGCCCACAATTCCTTTCAATCTTCACAAATTCATGCATTGGGCCTCTAGTATACATATATATATATATATATATGTATATATGTTCTATGGTATATTAACATAATTTGGGGATTACAAGTACCAGAAATACAACTCTTTCTTAAACAAACCAAGGAGGTAAATGGCTCACTGTACTGAAATATTTAGGTTTAACTACAAAACAATATATCAGGAATTTGTTCATCTTACAGTTTTTATAACTTGGCTCTGATACTTTTTCATCTGAAGGACTCTCTTCTCATACAGTTTTCAAAGCTATCAGGTTAAAGGACCTCAGTAGAAAGAGAAGGCCTGAAACCCACTGGTTCCAGGAGAAGTCTTAGAACCAACTTCTGTGTTTCTGGCTGGTTGACCCATTTCTATGCCAGTCCCTATGAACTAAATGTAGGTCATGTGTTTGACCCCTGGGACTGGCTGTGAGTTCAGTCCCATCTAAACCACATAAGCTGAGAGTAGAGAGGAGTGGTTCCCTAAGGGAAATCAGGTCACAGTCCTAAATGAAAGAGAGAGTGGTAGATAGGCCCAACAATGGAATTCTCTCCACTGGCCCAGGCAGGAGAAGAAAAACATGCCAAGTTGAGAGAAGGGAAATAACCACTAACAGATGGTGACAAAAGTGGGCTCTTGTTCATTGTCAGCTTTCTCCTTAGTCCTCTGAAGAGCCAAGTCCCAGGCCTCCTTGTGAGCAAGTTTCCATTCTTTGACTCTTTTCTTTAGAGTTCGGTTCTCCCTTCCCTTTCATTTTTTCAACATATTCAAACTATTTTCCCTATGCTGCACCACAGAGCTAGGGACATATATACAACAAAAATTTCTCCCCTTCTCAAAGACAAAACTGCCACAGTGCCTTTATTGACAACAATAACAATAATATACTAACAAAACAAAGCAAAGTCTCCATGTAAAAACAATCAGTAAATACAAATATTTAGAAAACAATAATAGTTTTAAAAGATTAATTTAGGGGATTACAAGATCATTTTTGTTCTTTA
>NW_005369942.1:2246286-2270119 GCF_000412655.1 Myotis brandtii | reverse complement strand
GGGTAAAAATAAATTGACATTTATTTTAATGTGTGCGTTATAATGTCTCTAAGTCCCCAACTAGTCATCAAGGAGTCTATTATTTTGCTCAGGTTAATCTTTCCTAGATATTGTACATTCATAAGACATCATTGCAATATAGTGAACTCCATCCAGTGAACTCCATTCTAATACTATTGTTGCTTCTTTTCTCTCTACTAATCATCTCTACAGGGAGAGATCTTTTAACTGTTTTTACTGATTTTTGAAAGTGTTTTCTTTTTCTTTAATTTGGAGAGAGCCACTTCACTTCCCTAAGTTGGCCTCCAGTAGCCTATTCAGTCCCTCAGACTTCTAACCCCCCTCTCTTACTTATGGCATAGGCAATTACATGCGGAGGCCCACTGTGGGAAACTGAAATGCTGGTTCTTACGTTTCTACTCTAAGAGTCTATCTGTTATACAGATGATTCCCTCGAGATTTTATATTAAAAAAAACTAGGTATCTATTTTCTACTTCCAGATGCTCCCTCTGTAAATAGAGGCAAAATTTCAACGCAAGAATTGGGATCACAATATGCTGTCTCACTCTGATGCCTTCTGCTCGACATGCTTTCTGCTGGCCTTATAAACAAGATCATTACACAATAAGAGCCATTGGGGTTGTGTTCCCTATATCAATTGGCCTTTACCATTTGCTCAGATCACTTAGGGGAAGAAAGAGCTTAAATGATTAGGTTAGATAGATAAAGCCAAAGTATAAATACATTTTCAAAAGCTAGGCTACTTTAACCAATCACAGGAAGAAATAAGCTATAGTGAATGTTTTCCCCCACATGTCAATATGTCAAATATGAGAATTAGCAGAACTCTGCATAATGGTATATGTGGCATGTGTCTATATGTATGTGTGTATGTTTCCACTCACTCACACATGCATATAGAGAGATATATGCTTATATAATATATATCATATTACTTGGTTCTTAGTGACAGCATGTACAAAGTCTTACATCAGCAATTTATTCATCTACCCCGGGAGAAGTGTTAATTACTCTACTATACTAATGGCTTATATATAACACAGCCTTCAAATGAGCTTCATTTAAAGTTGGCAGTGTTAACTTACACCTGCAGAAAAGGTATTTTTCTCCTAGCTTGGGAATAGAAGAGGCTGTTTCTCACACTAGGTATATGCCTAAAGACTAATATTTTCATTTGCTGTGATTATCCTGCAGAACTGCAAGGCAGACTTTTGTATTTAAAATTTTACTGAAGAACTGTTGGGAAAAATCATGGCTCTCATGAAGTAACCGCATGCTGGACAGAATGTTTATTTAAAACATTTGTTTGAATACCTATGAGGCACAGTAAATAGGATTACTGAATTATCCTGATTGTAAATTCATCATTCCATTATTTAGCTAGCATGTGCCAACTGAAAAAATATAATAATTTTAACCTTTATTAAAATATTGTATTAATAGGGAATATATTTTCTTGCTTTGTATAACATCAATAAGCATTCAGCTATTTATGGGTAATCTTTCCCACACACAGTTTATTTGAAGAGCATAGATTAAGAAATTAAGAGATCTGTGGGGTAATCTAATTCTAGCAACAAAGTGTGACAGTTAAAGTATTAACTAGTAGCAATCTCCATTAATTCATGATGAAGCAGTATTGACTGACCTAGCCCATCATTTTCAATATGAAATTTTTATTTTCCACCCCAACATCAAGGTTATCTTAAACTCTTCACCAGAACATAAGGCAGGGCTTTGCCCATCTTGTTCCTGTCTATATCCAGAGTACTTAGAATGTCACCTAGTTCAAGACATATTGTTAATAAGTGAGTGAGTAAAAAAAAGAAAATTCAAGTATTTATCCAGAATTTCAGTGTGTGTGTGTGTGTGTGTGTGTGTGTGTGTGTGTGTGTGAGAGAGAGAGAGAGAGAGAGAGAGAGAGAAAGTATACACTGAAACCTCATTTTTTACATTAAAAGTTATTCTGACCTCAGAGCTTCTGTGAAATCTGAGTTTAGCATGACAATTATTGAGTTGATCATTTGGAATAATAAAACTGATAGAGTTTCTTCATCAGATAGTTGAATCTTCTTAGAGTTTACATCAACGGAGTGTTTACTGAACATCTACTGTGCACCTAACAGGTACTCTGAGAGGGTCTGGGGACATAAAGAGAAAAAGCTTATATCTTTATCTCATTATTTGCATGGTAGGATAAATAGCTATTGGCTTAAACTAACTGGTTCAGCAAATAGTAATAATTTAAGGCATTTCCTAATGAGTTAAAAAGAAAGTAGATTGTGAAGCACTGCTAATAGATTCAGTTCTTTCCTGTTAACATAATTTAATTTTCTTCTCCAGTCCCTAAACAATTAATAAAGTAATGGGTGAGATAGAGAAAGTTGGCATCTTGATCTCATCCCCACCCTTGTGTTAAAGCCGTCATCAGTCACTCAGCATGACTGCTGAGACAAACCTAGACACAGAAAAAGCACCTCCTTTCTGAATATCAACCCAACACATACCATGAATACAATGAGAGCACTTAGAAAAAGAAACCAAGATATATTTACCCTTTATTGTGAAGATAACTGCAAGATATCAGAAACTGCTAAAAGTCAGCATAGTTTGGGGTGGTATTTTTTTTAAATCAATGTGCCTAGATAAGAAAGGCTCAAACTCAGAAATGCTTCTGTGCTATGTTGGTTTGAATGAAGAAAATAGATGCACAGATCATAGGTTAGTGCCTAGAAACAGCCTGTGAACTTTTGCCAGCAACAGCTAATTTGCAACAACGGGGTCTTCATAAAAATGACAGTTTCAGTCGGCATGGGGAGGTGAGCAGAGTCATTTGAGAGGATGGAGAGCGTGGTCCCTGCCAACTGGTGTTGGCAGGGGATTGTCAACCCACTGACTACCAGGACTCATCAGCATATTTAATGCTATGAGCATAGTCATTGTCTTTAAAAAACATAAGCCATGAGAGGGCGATGTGGGCTGCAGACCGCGGAGAATGGTGTCTCCAGCAGGTGGATGGCGCAGATACTGATAAAAGGTGTGGGAAATGGCAAATAGGAATAGAAAGGAGCCAGACACTAGGAGAAAGGCGTGAAAGGCCAGGTGTAAGTTCACAAGAAGTGTAAGTATAGAATTTTTAGTAATATTTTTCTAATTACAAAAGTAATTAATGTTGAATGCAAAAAAAGAAAAAGACAAATAATGTTACAAAATACAAAAAGCTCAAAGGGAATATAAATTACTCTACCACCATCACCACATATGGTACTGTTAAAACTTTATTCTAAGATTGTTCTAGGATTTTACCTCAACAACTAAAAATAATGAAGAGGAAATAGTTATTAAGATATGTTGGACAAATCTATTATAATGAAGACAATATTAACTTTCCTCCCCCACATGTCTTGTATTATGAACAACTAATCTGTAAATTAGGGTAATTGGAGCTAACAACAAAAAAAAACATAATGGTGACAGTCTATTAACTTATCATTTTACATACATAATAGCAAATAGCTATTTTGAGTAGAGTTGCCCATGTGTGTATATTGGTAGAAATGAATGAGACTATAAACTAGTTCTAATTGCATTACATTACATTCCTCTGCTTCAAAATACTTGTGACCTGGTATTATACACCACAAGAAACCCTTTCAATTTTTTGTTAAATAAATAGTCTTACTCCTGTTATATTTTAGGGAAGAAATCAATTTATTCAAAAGATATATTGATGAGGTTTAGGTAGGTTAATCAAATAATATATTATCCACTCTAGGATACTTTGGGGACTCGAAGAAGGCACTAGTCTTATAATTCCTAGGAAAACAAGCCTAACCTGAGACTGTCTTATGCAAACTGGGACCAACATTCATCCTAGGTTAAGAAGGTCTGGGAAAATCAGATTTTATTCTAAATGCATTGTGTCCTTTTGGCCCCTGGTGATGGGGAGTAAATGGTGTTAGGAGTGGTCTTGGTCCCCGAGTGCAAGGTCCACTCTTAATCTCTGTTGGGAGGCACAGCAGATTTATTCAAATGCTCACCTTTGATCTGTGCTGCCTAGGACGCCTGGTTTTAATCCCAGGGCACGATGCGACGTGCTAGTCTCTGTCTGGCAGGATTGCTTGGAGAAAACCTGACTCCCTCTTGAAGGTGATTTATGAAGCTGGGGCATCTGGAAAATGCACTCTGCTGGACTTAGGTCTCCTCTGGATCCTGTGGCTATAGGAGGGAAGGCCTCGGGGAAACATGGTCTTAGTCCCATAGGAGAGGTTCACAGGGAATATGTGTCTATCACTAAACTTTTGGATATTAGTACACACTATTATTTTATAGTCTTCTTCAGCCTAACCAAGTTATTCAAAGCAGACATTAAGTTCTTAAATAGTATTTTATTTCTACACATTCCGTTTGGTACTTTTAGAAAACTTTTAATGTTTTCAGAATGGGCTTTCTTAAATTGTAATTTGTATTTCTTCTTTCATATTTTTGATAGTTTTCACACATAACGTTTATGGTCCCTTGAGGCTCTTCTGTCACCTCAAGTTCTTGGGGTGGATGCCAATACCTCTGTTTATTTTATCTGCCACACACTTTTTTTAGAGGGAATGGGTCTCATTTTTATGTTATTTATTTATTTTTACTTTTAGCTCATCAGCAGCTGGGTTTTTGTGTGAATATGTGTTTGAGAAGTAAGGAGGCTTACAGAGCCTGGGATGGATGAGTTGTTTTGCTTTCCTATGGGATTCACATAGGACCCGAAAAGAGGAATTTTCCTTGAAAAGCAGTTTATATTTGTTTCTAGAAGGTTGATCCCCAAAGTGGGCTCAATCTAGTCTTCCTGGTGATGTGAACTTTTAGGTTTGGGACTCCCTCGGAGTACTCTAAATTCTGAGTCCACAATGTCATGCATTTCAAGCTTCTGTTTTCACTGATGTCTTCAGCCCAAGAATGGAGACACACTTCCCTGCACAACCCTGAGCCACAGACAATGGTTCTCTAGTCTTTTACCCACTACTCATTCTTTAGATACTGATTCCAGTGTCCTGGATCCGTATGAGGATATCTGCTCACATTTCATGGGCTTATGACTGTTCTTCAGTCATTGAGTAGGCAGTGAAGCTCGGGCTCTGTCCATGAGGCCAGCATCTGGTCCAGCCTCCCCCTGGGTTCCTGCACTGTCTCCTCTACCTGTGACTTCCCTGTTCATTTCAGGCACTGGGGAATTCCTTTATATTACATATATGCTGTATATTTAATTATTTTATAATGTTTGGAAGATATATTTGTAGTGAGAAGTTGGAAATTAGCCCAATCTACCAACTTCATGGAACAGCACTTTCCAGGACAGTTTTTCCATTTTTAAATTTATTTCCCATTTTTGATGTGGGTGGGAAAATTTATTTGTTTAAATATATTAAACTTAATATAAGCCTGCCTTTCATTTTCAAGGTTTGTTTTTGTTTTGTGGGATTTGTTTGTTTTTTACCTACTTTGAGTTTCTATGATGTAATAATATTGTTTTAATAAATTCTAAATTCTTGAAGGGTGATCCTACATTTAAGTGTTTTCAAGATAATATTTTTGAACAAAGTAAATATTTCCACTATGGAAAACACTAATATAATAGTCTCATTATTTGATAATGATATGAACGCTCAATAAATCCCTACGTGAAACCTAAATAGAACACTTTTCAAATTCTCAACAAATATACTTTCTGACAATTGTATTTGATTAGATATTTTAGAAAATGAGACATTATTTAAAACTACTCAGAATCTTTTAAGAATGTTAAAGCAGGAAAATTCTTACTGGGAAAATTATTGTATTATTAAGTATAATGACAAAATTTCTGTTCCTTAATTATATCAATTCAGTTTGCTAATTACATTAATATTAGCAACCTGTGTCAGAATAGATGTAACACAAAGTAATGTTAAATCTCATAAAAACTAAATGTTAAAGATACAAAGCTTTAACACAAAAATAATTATTGGTATAATAGACACCATGAAAATTATGTGCTTTGGGTATTTTTTAATTCCCACCAATAATTGATTTATTCAAGTCATATTTGATTTTTTAAAGAACCAGAATACATTTAAATATTTAACTCACCAATTGGAGTGGCAAAAACATTTGACATAGATTCTATATTTGAACCCTCTAAGTGTAATACTGAACCATACCTAAGCTTTAAAGAAAATAAATAAAACTCTGCCCTAGCTGGTTTGGCTCAGTGGATAGAATGTCAGCCTTCAGATTGAAGGGTCCCAGATTCAATTCCAGTCAAGGGCACATGCCCAGGTTAAAATAAATAAAACTCTGACTATTAACATCATTGTCAGAAATCAGTATGATAAAGTAGAAAAAAGGGAGATGTTGCAAACCAGAATATATGAGGATATAGTATAGAGTGGAGGAAAAATATAACGGTACTTCAAAAACTGATTTCATTATGACATAAAATTTAAATTGAAGACTATAATTTCAAATATGGGACATGTGACAAATGAAATACTGTGCAATCAAGAAGCTACTCCACTTTGAGAATAATATGGTGTGTGTAAATCTCATAGTCCTTATTAAGAATGATAAGAATCAACACCATTATTTTCTCACTATGGTTATTATAATCATTATCATTGATAGAGGGCCAGGAATATAGAGGAGAAAGAGCAATGCCCTCAGGTACCAAAAACCCATTTCAAGTCCTAGTTTCACCCACTTATTAACTAAATGGTATTGGGTTCCACAAATTCTCTGCATTGTTTGCTTCTGAAAAATAGTGATAATAATTATGCCTGCCTTACTAAACTCAGTTTTATAAGAATCAATTTTTTAAATGTAGCAGAAAACACTTCAAAAGAATATTGTTTTCATTATATTAAAAAAAGGAATTGAGTTCCCTAGAACTGAGTTTTATGCTAGAACAATTTCAGAAAATAAGGTACCTTTATTTTACCCAATATAATGTATCTGAAATGCAGCACCACTTTAAACAGTTACAATCTTGATTTCTTCTGGGTATAAACATAAAGCAAGCTCATTTGGCATATGTATTGTTTCATCACTGTATATAAATCCATTGTTGAGATGTGACTTGCTTCATTAGTAGCAGCGAACTCTTTATATCTATGCTTATTTGGCTGATTTGTCTCCCAGCTGGAGTATTCATAATGTACATTTTTCAGGAAATGTTCATGGGTGGCATAATTTCTAAGTCTCTGCACACATAAAAATTGATTTCTGTTGACATTGCACATGATGTGTGATATTTGTGTATATGTAGTCATTGAAGGAAAGCATGACCAACAGTGATGAGAAATAGAGGAGGGTTACTTCTGCTTACTTCCAGTATTGGTGGCTTTTGGTTAGACTATTGTGGCTTCAATACTTGTTTTCCATTACAAGAACTCTTTAGGACTGTGCTGAAAAATATGTGTGGCCATTTAAATTTAAGTTAATTGGATTTAGTTAAGACTAAAAATTTAGTTCCCCAGTTACACTAGTGACATTGCAAATGCCCAGGAGCCATACAGGGCTAGAGGCTACCATATTGGGTAGCATAGATGTAGAATATGTCCAACATAACCAAAAGATAATTGGACAGCATTACTCTAAGGTGTCTGACTTTGTCCAAAGATCCATCACAGGCACAAATTCAGAATTTGACCCTTTAACTTTTTCTAGGCATGCCTTTAAGTCTCTATAATGAATTGAGTGTCTTTCCCCAAGTTAAGGACATATTAGATACCCAATGACTTTTTCTTTCTCCAGTTGTTCTCATCCATACTTTATTCCTTCATCACTCAATTTTTCACTGAACACTTGCCCTGGAATTAAGGGCACTCAGTAAAAAAAGATAAGTTGCTGGGGATTTTCAAGACAATGTGGATAGAGGAGACACAGTTTTTAAGTGATGTAAAACTATATGGGGTAAATTCTCTAAGTGTATAGGTTCCGAGAGGCCAAGTTCCAGATCCATTATATTATAAAACTTTACTGCTTCATTTCACTATGATCACATATATGGTGTCTTTATCTTGTAGGATTTTTTAAGAAATAAAATTTAAATTAGTTTATTCCTGATTTTTATAGTCATCTGTGTTTACAAAGTATACTTTCAAGTGAGGTTCATTAAATTTAAATTCACTGATATATATAGGATTACTGCCAAAATCAATGATGTATTTCCCCCCTGGAAAAACCAAAGAGCACATATTGTGATGCTTCGTTCGAGTAAAGAATGATTTTCAACACAATGTGAGACAACCGAGATATAAAAGCAAATGTATTTTCAACCACAGATGTACACTATAACTGAATTCCTGCAAAGCCAAACAAATAGAATAAAAATAAAAGTTTTTGCCTAGCCAGTTATTTGGCACAACACAATGCAGGCAAAGAAAAAAACTTTTTTGGCTTTACTGAATTCATGCAGAATTTGCATGAATATAGCCTGTTTAATTCTTAAATAAAGTGAAAGTAAATGGGAAGCTGTCACTTTATTAATTTCACATGGAGAAATTGTAATTATGAAGGTTTGGTAAACGCCAAATTATAGTGGGTAATGATCATAGCAAAAAAGAAGACCAAGCTTGTTAATGGCCTAACCACAAATGTCAATGGAATTGGACCAGGAAGGAGACCGACCATGAGAACTAGATTTTTGAATTGATTAACAAAAAAACGTCCAAAGGAAATTAAAAAGTATATTGAGCCCAGCCAGGTGGCTCAGTGGTTGAGCATTGACCCATGTACTAGGAGGTCAAGGTTCAATTCTGGGTCAGGGCACATGCCTGAGTTGTGGGCTCTATCCCCAGTAGGGGGTGTACAGGAGAGAGCCAATCAATGATTCTCTCTCATCATTGATGTTTCTATCTCTTTCTCCTCTCCCTTCCTCTCTCTAAAATCAATAAAAACATATTTAAATACAGGCATACACACGCACGTGCACACACACATACACGTATATATGTTACACCAGGCAGTAGTTTAATACAGGAGAATTACCTTAAGCACAAGATCAAGAAAGGAAGCATTGGGGAATGCCTGTAAGTTTTATAAAGTTGTTAATTTATTTTTGATTTAATGTTTTTATTTCTTATTCTCTGACAATAATACTTGTTTATAAATTAACCATGATATAAAGATGCACGTTTTATACTTAGGGAAAAATACTCTTGGGTTTCAGTATAATAGATATTCCTAAAGTTACTTCAAAAATGGAATATTTATTTAAATCATAATTTTGGATCTTTATAGAAGATCATATGTTGTTTGAGGGATAATAAATGTAAAAAGTTAGACACTGTTTCTCAACAGACACGCAGTTGGCATTGTGGCCACAACAATTCTTCCTTTGGTGGGATTGTCCCATGCATTGCAGGGTACTTGGCCTTCCCACTGCCAAACAGCAGCAGTGACCCATGGTGGTTCAGTGATGGAAAATGCCCCTTCTTTACACATTCACCACGTTTCCAAATACTCCCTGGTGTAGAAGGTGGGCTGCTTTCACCTCCATCAAATAAAATGAAGAATCGCAGACAAAGAGAGAGCCATACATACCTGAGGGTGTGAGAGTATGAAGAGAGGTGTGAGAGAAGGAACTAAATATATTGATAGAAGATTAATAAAAAAATAACTATTTTAAATCAGTGCTCTTAAAATCATTTCTCCTCCGTGATTCTTTATTCACCTGATGTTCCCAATTATTGTTTTTTTATTGTTTTATTTGTCTATCTACCTATTTTTGTCATCTATCAGCTTCGTTAGTTAGTAAAAAAAATCACACTTGTTGGAGAGAGAGAGAGAGAGAGAGAGAGAAAAGTCAAACAGCACGGAGGTATAGACAGTAAAAGTGACAAACCCTCCCCTCACCTTACCATCTCTCCTATGCTACTTCCCAGCAACATTTTCTTTACTTGATTTTTAAATAACCTTTCTAAGAATTATGAGTCTGTACTTTAAACTCATTTCAAGCTTCACTTCTCTATGCAAGGCTAAATCTATCTACATGCAAAGTTCAAAAGATGTTGCTTCCGTAGCTAAATTAACATGGTTCCATAGTTGGATGGGGAAAGTAACATTTCAAGGGGCTAATGATACCACTTGTTATGATACTGCCTTCTCCTCTCCCTGGGGCCTTCTAACCTCAAACCTGACCTCTCTGGTTTAGGAAAATTGTGTTGTGCAGATACAGTACAATCCAATACAAGCATTTTTTTTTTAATTCCCTAGATGTTGTGGTAGTCCTATGCAAGACTTTGTAAGGGAGTGAGTGACAGCTCTCAAAATGTGCAGAGTTCAGGTGAATGGACTAACAGTAATGAGACATGACAAGTGCTGTAACTGTAGGATTGCTACTGTCACTGCCCCCCCCCACACACACACACACTCCTAATCAATTCTAGATTAGCCCAAGTGTCATCCTGTCAGGCTCCTCTGGGTAATGTGATTCAAATGATAGAAACTAACAGCTCAGAGGACTCTTAGAGATCAAAAATCTCATTTCATAATTAGAGAGAATATAATCCAAAGTGGTGATGACCTGTGCACATTGGCTCAGTAAGCTTATCCGTGATAAATGTTTATGAATGAGGGTTAATGGGCATCTAAGCAACATATGTGCATTTTGCAATGACTTTCTGAAGGTTGTGTTCAATTTTTTTTTCTTTTTTATTGTATTTCTTTTCTGTAAGGATGTTTGGTCTTGATAAGATAAGGAGAAAATGCAATGGAGAACTACTTGGAATGAAAGTGAGATAAAACAATGATTGGTCTAAGAAGATAATTCAGAAAGGACTTCTTTATTCATGTTGCATAAACATTTCATCTTTGTATGACCTCAGTTGATGTAATTAGTTATTTTACCCCTAAGGTCTTCAATTTCAAAATGATAATTGTATTGGACATTTTGTAAAAATCCATAAGTTTAGGAAGCATATTTTAATGCTATGTACATAATATATTCACTTCATTAAAAAGATAATCTGCATGTTATAATTGAGGATGATTACTGTTGATCTACATGAAAAAAACCAAGGCCATGCATACATTTATCTGTAATAATAAAAACATAATATACTAATTAGATCAGACAGCCGAACAACCTTCCGGCTGTCCTTCTGGACAAAGCCACAGTGGTGGGGGCTGAGGCAGAGGTGGTTAGGGGTGATCAGGCAGGCAGTCAGAGCGGTTAGGGGTGATCAGGCAGGCAGGTGAGTGGTTAGGGGCGATGAGGCAGACAAGCAGAGTGGTTAGGGGTGATCAGGCAGGCAGGAGAGCAGTTAGGAGCCAGCGGTCCCGGATTTTAAGAGGGATGTCTGAGTGCCAGTTTAGGCCCGATCTCTTGATCAAGCATTAAGTGGCAGTCGGACATCCCCTGAGGGGTCCCAGGTTGCGAGAGGGTGCAGGCCAGGCTGAGGGACGCCCCTGCCCCATGCACGAATTTCATGAACCAGCCCTCTAGTTATTAATTAATTGATTATATAGATGGCTAAGACTCATACAGATGGACTTCTTTCATTCTTCCCAAACAATAGCCTTCTCCTTAATATACTAAATGAGATGCTATGTATAATAGCATACTTTCATTAAAATAAATTACTTTCTGCTGAAAGGCCTCCCTAGTAGAAACCTACACACGACTTGTCTTGGTTCCTTTTCATTTTAAAACTAACATTATCAGTATAAAATTGGTGAGTGCATATCTTCATTGAAACAGTCATTACTTGGCAAAATCTTGAAGCTCTGCATGGTCTTCTGTTTTATATAGATTTGGCATCTTAACCAACTAAGCTGTGAATGGGATACGTAGAAGTCATTTCCTACATCCTTAGGCATCTATTCTCTTCTTGTTAATGGAATGTCTCAGAGGCTCTATTGAGAAAATAAAACATTTTCTCAAATAGGATTAAACAGTCATATATCTCATTGTTTTGGGGATATAGTAACAGAAGTATCTCCTAATAGCACTTAGTGCTTATTAAATATAAGTTGATGATGATGATGATTGATACAGTCAAGATTAAGCTCTATTGTTGTTATATTACTCACTATGCACAATGTGGGAGATGTTTATACACTGTAGATATGCCAGAAATTTACACAGTACACAAAGTGTATGACGATTTAAAACACTTCTGGTGATCATAACTAAACATGGTTATACCATCAGTATGCTAATAATTTTAACCCCAAGATGAAAACTTTAGAGCTAAGTGAGTAGAGGCAATATGTCAGGAATTATATCTGAGTGAAAAGGTGTTAATGGTTAGTGATGTGTATTTCAAGGATCATAAATCTTTATTTTTCATGGCTGGCATATGCTGAAGTGATACTGAGAAATACATTT
Organism: Myotis brandtii; assembly: GCF_000412655.1. NCBI lineage: Eukaryota > Metazoa > Chordata > Mammalia > Chiroptera > Vespertilionidae > Myotis > Myotis brandtii. The sequence goes on along the minus strand of NW_005369942.1, from coordinate 2,257,739 downwards.
TAATTCACCTGCTTTTTTTTTTTTCCTTCTAAACATAGTCCTGGTTTCAGGTTGGAGATAGTAACTCCAATATGCTCCTTACCCCATAACCTCGCTTCTATTTTAGTGATGTTATAAAAATAATCAAACATAAACTTGCTCATTTACCTCCATTAAATCTCCCAGCTCATTTGCATTCGTATACACTCAGCCTCCCTCTAGGCTATAATTCCAGGAAATGTTGTCACTCCTCTCACATGCTAACCTCTCCTGCTCAGGATGCCATCTGCTCTTCCTTCTCAAGGAATCTCGCTCCTTGATTAACTTCCTTCTTGCAAATTTGGTTTCTGTCGCCTCTCAGCCAGTTCAATTAACATGGAAACATGCATTAAATCTCTGATTTAAAAAAAAAGGGTTTTAAAATCTTTAATCTCACTTTCCCTATCTCCTGCTACATTTCTCTGATTTCCTTCACAGTAAAATCACTTGAAAAAATTGTTTTCAATCACATTGTCACTTCATCTTCCATGTTCCTCCTAAAATCATCCCAAATTGACTTCACAGTCCACACTCCATGGAAGCTGCTATTATCACTGTAGCTTTGCCACATTTAATAATCACTTGTCTGAGTTTACCTTTCTTTATCTGTAACAGCATTCAACACAACTGACACCTTTTAAAACATTTTCTTCTCTTGATTTCAGTCCTACTCTTTTCTTGTTTCCCTCCCCCCGCCCAATTCATTTTGGTTTGTCTTTCTCAAACTTCATTGCTGCTTTCTTCTCTTTCCATTGGACAAGTAAGTGTTGAAGTGACTTAGAGCTCACTTCTGTTATTGGAGAAAATGGGGGAGCAGCTTCCCCACTGGGTGCTACTGGGGGTGGAGTTCTTATGATATCCTGAGAAAAAAGAATTTTCTAAGACTCACATGAGAGAATGAGTGATTTCTATTTTCATGGAATTAAATCCCTGTGTTTTCTAAAGTCCCGTTTTCCTTAGTCCAGTCAAAGAAGTGTAGCTGGTGTTTCAGTAAAGCTGGAAGTAAAGCCAGTGTCCAGAGTTTTCTTTTCATGTTGGAGTGGGGTCCAGTATAGCATCAGGCTAGTTGAAAGCCATTAGTCCATTGTGTGTGGGGGTCCGCATGGCTTTGGGCCACATGGGAGAATGCTAGGAAGCAAGTGTGAGCCATGAGCCAAGCATGCCAAGAGGAACCAAAATAGCAAATTTCTTTGTTTAGGGAATTATATATCCCAAATGTCCACGTGCTTGCAAGGCCACGCCCATTCTGGCCAATGACTTCTGTTCCCAGGTGTGACTGTCGGGTAAGTACCTTCCCCCATATCATCTCTACTTTGTTGGACATGCATCTATCGTCCATATATGGTTCCCTCCACCACTGTTTTGTAGGGAATATGCCTATGTCTGGCCTTCCCTTTGTTCCTTTTCTATTATCAATAACTAGTTATTTACAATGGTATCACTTCTAAGCCCCTTTCTCTGCTTCAAGTAAATTTTTTCCTCTAGATTGTTAATCTCATCAAAAGCAATGACTAAATGTCTATATAATCCAAAAATCTATTTTTCTATAACTGAAATCTGTAGGCTCATTTGCAAGTGGTCCATTTGATTCTCTTGCTTAGGTGGGAAATGCTTATCTTAATTTTAACAGAACCAAAAAAACAAAAATAAAAAAATACAAAGAAACACCTTCTTGTTACTCCAAAACCTGCTTCTTCTGCCTTCTTCTCTTTATCAGTAGATGCCACCATTACCTATCTAGTTGCTCAAGCTAACACCAAAGAACCATTGTTGATTCCTCTCTTTCTCTCACTATAGTATCCTATCAACTAGCAAATCATATGACAGAACTTCCAAAATGTATTCTGAATACATAGTGCCCCTTCACTCAGTTATCTACCCAACAGGCAGAGTGTTTTTTGAAACACTTAAACCAGATTATATATTTATATATACCCTCCAGTTTAGATACTTTACTCCAGTGACTTCTCGTCATCACATAGAACTTAAACCAGATTATATATTTATATATACCCTCCAGTTTAGATACTTTACTCCAGTGACTTCTCATCATCACATAGAACCCTGACCTCATGCTTAGAATCTTTACATTTACTTCAGATAAACTTCTGAATCCTCTTGATCTGGTACCTTTACTACCCTGTGCACATCTCCTTTCTCTCTCTGCTCAAACCAAACTGACATTTCTTCTGTTTCTTATTTGTGTCTTAGCACATTATAAGAACTTTCTCCTTTGTATCAAATACTATTCCCTCTTCCAGTTATACTCTTCTTCTTAATCTTGAAATGTCTGGCTCTTTCTTATCATTCAAGCCCATAGCTATAGTCTGGTTATACAGGCCATCCACAGTGGCCATTGTTATGCCCAGATTTCAAGATCCCCAATAGACCACCAGGGAGCCAGCCGAGTCCAATGCAAAAGCAAAGAGTCTTTATTCAAGCCTGGGCCAGTTTAGATACTTTACTCCAGTGACTTCTCATCATCACATAGAACCCTGACCTCATGCTTAGAATCTTTACATTTACTTCAGATAAACTTCTGAATCCTCTTGATCTGGTACCTTTACTACCCTGTGCACATCTCCTTTCTGTCTCTGCTCAAACCAAACTGACATTTCTTCTGTTTCTTATTTGTGTCTTAGCACATTATAAGAACTTTCTCCTTTGTATCAAATACTATTCCCTCTTCTTCTTAATCTTGGAATATCTGGCTCTTTCTTATCATTCAAGCCCAGAGCTGTAGTCTGGTTATACAGGCCATCCACAGTGGCAATATTCAGGTCTTAGCTCATATTTCATCTATGGAGATAAGCTTTCTTATCACTGAGTCAGAAACAAAGCAAAACAGAAAAAACAACAACAAAACTAAGAGTAACTTGTGGAATTTGGGGAGGGAGAAATGTAGGTGAATGTGTTCATACTGCCATCTTCACTTGGAATTCTCTGCTGATATTTTTAAAAAATGATTTGTAAAATCATTGATTTTTATATATCTCTCCCTGAGAATAAACTCTACAGGATCATAGAAACTGACAATTGTGGGAACTGCTCTAGTTTCAGCCAGACAAATAACAAGTACATAAAGACATATTGTTGAGCAATGAAAAGTGAATCAGTTAAGTAGAAGAGTGTGTGATTTGAAATGAAAGGATTTGTGTTCAAGACCTAGGTTCTTTGGATGCTGCAAACTTGAGCATATCTACTATCCTCTCTACGCCTCAGTCGGTGAATCAGTTAAGTAGAAGAGTGTGTGATTTGAAATGGAAAGGATTTGTGTTCAAGACCTAGGTTCTTTGAACGCTGCAAACTTGACCATATCTACTATCCTCTCTATGCCTCAGTCACCTTATCTTTAAAATTGGGACAATAATTAAACTAATAACCTTTCTGCCATAGAGAGATATTTTCAGTACTAAATAAGATGTAACACTGAAACTGTCCATGGTCTCATGTTTAATGAATAAGATTGTTTTACCTAACAATGACATTAGCTTTATATGCAATATAAAAGGACTTTACAAAAGCAAATGCCACTGTTAGGTAAAACTTAATCTTACTCATTAAACATGAGATTATTGGTAGTTTTAGTGTCACAAAGAAAGCAGCCACAAACTACTATATAAATAAATCAAGGAGGAAAAATGGACAATGGTATCCTAAATAGAACTTTAATAGCAAAGCCCTAGTCATACATGTATAATCACTAATGGTCAATATAATCAGAAGTGATAGAGAATGAGAAGATAATAGGAATCCCTTTGGCATTAAGTTTGAAGACCAGCAGTAATTTAATGCAACAGCATGAAGAAAGACACTACATAGCTCTTATCATTAGAACAGAAATACCAAGCAAAGTAGATAAAACTTTCAGGCATAAATATCAACTTGAATACTTCTTACCAAAAAAATTGTAAGCCAGTTTTATTTCATTCATAAAACCACAAATGGAAAGAGGATGGAGGAGAAGATGGGGCAATAGGATTTTTTTTAAAGGGAAAAAAATATAGCAAACACCTTAAAGGACATGAGCAAACTAAGAGCTAATCTGATGAGCAATTCCAAATTCCCAAAAGGCTCAAAAATTGCCCAGCCAGTGTTGCCAAGTGGTTGAGTGTCAACTCATGAACCAAAAGGTCACTAGTTTAATTGCCCATCAGGGTACATGCCAGTGTTGCAGGCTCGCTCCCTAGTAGGGGGCTTGCAGAGGGCAGCTGATTGATGTTTCTATCTCTATACCACCTCTTCCTTCCTCTCTCTTTAAAAAATCAATTAAAATAGAAACATTAAAAAACCATATTGAAAAAAGGCTCAACTATTGGTAGCATCATTACCTTAGAAAGGGATTGTGGAGAGAAGGAAAAGTCACAATATAAGGTAAAGTTGAAAGTTTGTGTAATAATTAACGATTTTCTCAGATCCCCTTCTAATAACAAATGCCTTTCTACCACTCTGAAGAGAGACTGGCCATTGGTTAAATATCTGGACTGGAGGACACTTCGCTTATTTGAGACTGGAAGCAGGTGCCTATGTCACTTCTCGGGGCTCCACCAGTTCCATTGTTTGGCTTCCAAGGTCCGTGGCTATCTGGGTCAAGCTAGCAAAGGTCAAGGCACAGTGGGAGGCTCAAGGAGGTTTTACGGGTTAGCCCCAGCAGAACAAGTGTTTCTTCTGCTCACCTTCCCTGACTTCCATCTTGTCACTTGGCCTGACATAACACCTTGGACCAATGGTGCTTGGTCTGGTTGTGAGCGCAAAAAGTCCAGGGCACATGCTTGGCCACAGAGGCCGGTGTCTACCCCCAAGTGTCTGTGAGAATGGACACGGGTCAGGTGCAGAGGCATGTGCAGAGAGACTCCTGTTGTGCCACCAGGTGGAGCTGGGCTCTACTAATGAGGTCCCAGCATCTCTGTTCTTTGTGCCTGTTATAGTGCTTAGGGACAGCTGGTCATCCCAAACACCATTACTCTAGCATTACTCTAGGGCAGCGGTTCTCAACCTGTGGGTCGAGACCCCTTTGGGGGTCAAACGACCCTTCTTTCACAGGGGTCGCCTAAGACCATCGGAAAACACATATATAATTACATATTGTTTTTGTGATTAATCACTATGCTTTAATTATGTTCAATTTGTAACAATGAAAATACATCCTGCATATCAGATATTTACATTACGATTCATAACAGTAGCAAAATTACAGTTATGAAGTAGCAACAAAGATAATTTTATGGTTGGGGGTCACCACAACATGAGGAACTGTATTAAAGGGTCGTGGCATTAGGAAGGTTGAGAACCACTGCTCTAGGGTAAAGAAAAGAAAGGCAAAGAAAAGGAAAAGAAGGGGAAGGGCAGAGAATCAAAAAACGAAAGAACCAAGAAGGAAGGGACATGAAAAGAAAATAAAAGTTAGGGAACGAGGGAATAAAAGATAATCTGGTTTGTTTGAATGCATCGAGGGGATATTTATACTTATGAAGAAGATTGGGGGAATAATTTGATTATAGAAAACAAATAAATTAGGTTATTATTAAGCTCGGGGAAATCAATAGGTTGTAAAGGAAAGAAAATATAATCATAATAAACCATTCAACACAGATGAGCCTTAAAGTGCATTATAATGATACTCACGAAATCATAAGGCAAACATTCACTATTGATTGAACTAAAGATTATTACACAGCCATCTGGGTAGAGGAGGGTGTTTGGGTGTAAGTGCGGGTAGGGGTGTGATAAAGACTCTCCTCAAACAGGCTCTTCTGAGCCCCTTGTCTACCAGGCCTCTTTCTTGAGGTCTGTCTCTAGCCTGCTGAGCCCAAATTCCAGCAAGAATCCTGCTAAATAAGGTTAGCAAGAATTCTTCCCAGGTGATCACTCCTGATTTCTGATGAGATTCCCCATTCTCACTTTTGACATCTGGTCACCCTGGCATGTCCTCAGCAAAAATTGTTAACTTGATTTAACAAGAATCTACGCCTGATGTTTCCTCTTAGTAATTGTCCATCCACTGACCCCTTCACTCTGCTCCTTGTCTACAAATCCCTCAGTCTGATCTCACTCCACTGTGCCGATAGTCTTGACATCTATTATAATAGTACTGAATAAACTGTTCCTTAGCAGTTTAACAAGTATCAGAATAATTTTTTCTTTAACAGGTGCATATGAAAGAATAAATCCTATTATTCCATATGGAAAAGCAATATGGAAAAAAAAAAGTGGTCATGGTGTTGGCCTATGAACCGAAGGGTCAGGGGTTTGATTCCAGTCAAGGGCACATACCTAGGTTGCAGGTTGATCCCCCGCCCCAGTCGAGGCATATGTGGGAGGCAACCAATTGATGTGTCTCTTTCACATCGATGTTTCTCTCTCGCTCTCTCTCTCTCTCCCTCCCTCCCTCTCTCTCTCCCTTCCTCCCTTCTACTCTCTCTAGAAATCAATGGAAAAATGTCCTCCAGTGAGGATAATAAAAAAAATATCAAAACATAGCAGCATTAGCATGTTTTTAGACACATGCTCTAGAAATCAATGGAAAAATATCCTCCAGTGAGGATAATAAAAAAATATCAAGACATAGCAGCATTAGCATGTTTTTAGACACATAGAAGTAAATATCAAATGAAACAACTAAAGTTTAAACTGTTCAATCTGAAGGTGAGGAGTTTTGGGGAGACTTGAGAATTACTTTTCGAAAGAGCAAAAGGCTACTATTGCACTTTTTTTCAACCCTGTAGAATTATTTGAAACTATGTGCATGTATAACTTTTATATTTTATTTTTAATGCACATAACAGTAAATTGAAAAAGAAAATTACAGCATGTGTGTATATATATTCACATATATATTATACACATATATTATAATCTATGGATTTTTTAAATACTTGGTTAGATCTAATCAAATCATTGTTATCACATATTGAATTCTTAATTACTAAATAATTAAGATGAGCTTCATAGTCTAATGAAGCGTAAGGGCTGTTTTCAGAATAGATGTTTTGTAGTTAGCTACATACTTTTCAGCTTGGTCAAGAAGACTGGAAGCTGACAAGGTAAGGTGCTTTGATCCAACATTTCTAGTCTGATATACGTCAAGCGTGTTCCTTTTCCTGGGCTATAGGAGAAGGCTTTCATGGAGGTGATCTCCTCCATTCAGACTGCACGGAAAATCCCAGCTGGCCCTTTGCACCCTTAGCCCGCTGCAGCGTGGTCCTAACTTTCCTTTCTGTTTCATCTGCCCTCATTCCACCCAACCACACACACCAAAGAGCAAATTCAATCAACTGTGACTAGGAACTATCCTCTCTTGAAACAGATCACTGAAATCCACTCAGCCTAAGATGGTCTCTGTCTCTCCAGGAAAATAACATTTAAAAAGAAGGTTTGGGGGGGAATAGGTAGAGCATACGCCAATTAAACAAATTCAAGGGGTCCCCAATAATCTCCCTACATGCTTGTTCCCCTTTTCTCCTAAGTCTAATTGGAAGCTGTGAATATCCACCATCCCACTGAGTCTCAGAAGTCCTATTAGAAGCCAATGTGGTTCTGAATTAGAATAAGTGCAATATTTGCCAGTGACGCCTGTGTCTGCAGGTGTCACTGCCAAGTGCCAATGCCATCCAATATTTGCTCACCACTGCCCACGTGGGACCAAACCCACACTTAATAAGACAGGGACTGCATTGTCGTGACATATGTGCAATAATATCCCCTACATTTAAGCCCCAGAAGCACGGTTATTTTGCTAACATAGTCTTCTGCTATAATCATGGCAGTTTTTCTTCCAGCAGTAAAAGTCTCACCAACTACAGTTAGGCATTTTCTGCTTTCCAATTACTTGCTGATGCTATGCCAAGTGTAGAGTAATATTTTCATGTATCATTAAACAAATGCAGTTGTGCTCCCCAAACAGGTTTCAGTTCGGTCTAAACTACATCCATTAAAGCTTTCATAAATGGCACACCCTTCAGCTTGTAGTTCCTTTTTACTCATAAATATTTAAGCTGCACAGATAATACCTCCACTTCCCAGCAAGTGCTGCATTAGCTGGGCAATCTTTGCAGCATGAAACTTTGAAGCAAGAGGAAACTAGGAAAAGGGAAATACTAGCAAAATATATGCCAGAATCCTAACATTTTCTTACTTCCAAGAAATAATAACCTATTTTTCTTTCCTATAGATACAAAAGTAATCATTAAAAAATATGTGTGTGTGTGTGTGTGTGTGTATTTTAAGTTTAGTGGATACCTTATGTTGAAAGATGGACAATATCTATTTTTCTGAACACTTACTAAAAGTGAAAAATGGAACCTAAGTCCAGAGATGTCGATGTAGTAATTATAAGAGTGACGTGAAAAGGTAAGCCTAATACTGTTTTTGTCAGAGTTTGAGGTGACTCAGGAAGGTTTTATTCAGTGGGTGAACTGTCTTGGTCAAGATAGTCAGGGATTATTTGGTTGCTAAGAACCGAAACCCATACCAGCTATCATAAGTGAAGTGATCTATTTTGTTCATCAGTTTATTTGGTTCATTAGATTCCACATATGAGTAAGATCATGTGATACTTATCTTTCTCTGACTGGCTTACTTCATTTAGCAAAATAGATCCAGAGACATAGAAGCATGGAACAAACAGTCAAACCTCAGAGGGAAGTCAGGGGAGGGTGGGAAGAGATTAACCAATGAACTTGTATGCATATATGCATAATCCATGGACACAGACAATAGGGTGGTGAAGGTCTGGAGTGGGGGCAGGGACAGGCTAGAAGAGGCCAATTCGACACAGACAATAGGGTGGTGAAGGTCTGGAGTGGGGGGCAGGGACAGGCTAGAAGAGGCCAATGCGGGGGGGAAAGGAGGACATATGTAATACTTTCAACAATAAAGATTAAAATAAAATAAGTGAAGGGAGATTCATGTTAAGAGTGCAAGATCTTAGAATCCAAATGCAGGAAGTCGCTAGGCAGCAACTCTCTCCTCTGCCCGAGAGCCTCAGGCAGCCAGGCTCTGCTTATCTCTCCCTCCATTCTCCTAGAAAACCTTTGTCTACAAGGATGTTAACTTTCAGCTTCCTCACCATTTCAGTTTACCAGAGGATTTGGGTGAACACTGAACCAACTCTAACTACAACTTAATATAATCCTTTGATTCCAAGGACATTGTCTGAAAAATGCTTTGTGTAACTTAATTCAAATTCTTGAGAGAAAGATGATGGAGTCAGCCTGGATCATAGGCCCAACTCAGTTCAGTCCCCAGGTAAAAACGTTGATTTCTAGGTTTACCTTCCTTAGAGACTAGAACAGTTTAAGAAGAGCAATGTGAATGAGGAAGAGTGTCAACAAATGTCTACTAAATAGTATTCAAGAAAACTGAAATGGAGGTTGAGATTTCAGAAGAAAAAGAACCTTTTCAAAATAATTCTATATTTCTCAATGGAATTTACAAATTGCACTCACATGTATTAACATACTAGAGGCCCAGTGCATGAAAATTCGTGCACTCGGGGGGTGGGGAGGTCTCCTCAGCCCAGCCTGCGCCCTCTCAGAGTCCAGGAACCCTCGCAGGACATCCACGGGCCTAAGCTGTTAGACATCCTTAACACTTCCGTGGAGCCAGGAGAGGCTCCCGCCACCGCCACTGCGCTGGCCAGCCATGAGCTGGCTTTTGGCTGAGCGGTGCTCCCCCTGTGGAAGCACCACTGACCACCAGGGTGCAGCTCCGGTGTTGAGCATCTGCCCCTTGGTGGTCAGTGTGCATCATAGCAACCAGTCATTCCTGGTTGTTCCACCAATAGGGTCAATTTGCATATTACCCTTTTATTATATAGGATATGATCTTTATAACATCCTTCTGACATATGGAAGGAAGATGATTCTATTCCTATTTAAAAATTTGAATACTGCCGGTCAGAAAAGTGGAATAAAATGGCTTTTTGATTAGTAATTGGACACAGCCCCATTAAGCATTTCCAGTGTACCTATACATTTGAAACACTTTAGCTACTCTAAAAGTCTTATAGTCATAATAATTAATAATAATAATAATAATAATAATGTGCTATATCGATGTGGTTGCTATAAACAAAGAAGAAATCACCAGCTATTTATCTCCTCATTCTCTGGTCCTGGTCTACCTGAAGCATTCTTTCAAGGATCAGCTGCTTATCTGTTGGGTTGAATGTGGCTTAAGTTTAGTATGACCAAATAACTATCTACTAAACTGGTAAAATTGTAAAATAAAAGGGACACTATTAAATATATTTTTTTATTGATTTTAGAGTGGAAGGGAGAGAGAGAGATAGATAGAAACATCAATGATGAGAGAGAATCATTGATTGGCTGCCTCCTGCAGGCCCCCTCCTGGTGATAGAGCCCACAACCTGGGCATGTGCCCTGACCGGGAATCGAGCCCTGGACCTTGTAGTCTGCAGTCTGCAGTCTGAAGGCTGATGCTCCATCCACTGAGAAAACCCAGCCAGGGCCACATGCGGGTCTTTGGCCCCTTGAGTGTGGCTCTTCCTAAGCCTTAGGAGTACCCTAATTAAGTTAATAACAATGTACCTACCTATATAGTTTAAGTTTAAAAAATTTGGCTCTCAAAATAAATTTCAATCGTTGTACTGTTGATATTTGGCTCTGTTGACTAATGAGTTTGCTGACCACTGGATTAGGGCAAAGGGACACTATTAATAATTAAGACAACAACAGGCATGATCCTGCCTCAACCAAGTTGTATCACCTTCTGAAGATGAATGTAGTGTGAATGGCTTCTTTTTTCTGGATTCAAATTCATGGATCCAATATTTCCTTTCATGGGAGAACTGATATACTGGGGTAAATTTGGATTTCAGGGATAGGAAACAGGATGAATATTACAACAGGGAACTGCTTGAAATGTGGCCAAGCCCCAGAATTTTTAGTGCTTTCCACCTATCTCCTATATGTTGAAGATAAGCCCAGTTATTACAACACACAGTAATGGGAAAAAAATCCCTCATTTCCTTAGAGATATTTGAGTTATGAGTTCTCTAGTAAATATAAAGCACTTTATTAGAACTATGGAAAGAGATTAACCAAATAAATTATATGCATATATGCATAGCCCATGGACACAGACAATAGTATAGTGAAGGTCTGGGGGGGCAGGGCCTGGGTGGAGGGGGATAGTAGAGGGAGATATGGGGGACATCTGTAATAATGTCAACAATAAAGTAAATTTAAAAAATATGTTTTGTAATATTATCTCCTAAACTGTAGCTTGCTGGCTTTTTGAAGAGCAAAAGGTTTTCATTTTTATGTGTCTAAAATATCAACTTTCATTTTTTTACTAGAGGCCTGGTGCATGAAATTCATGCATGGGTGAGGTCCCTAGGCCTGGCCAGCGATCAAGGCCAATTGGGGCCTTCTGGCTGCCGGCTGGGGCCTTCCTGCTGGCTGGGGCCTGTC